>NW_006800223.1:129738-180601 GCF_000485575.1 Poecilia formosa
CTCCCAGGCTGGCTCCTCCCGTGTCCCGACCCCTTGCTCCCAGGCTGGCTCCTCCCGTGTCCCGACCCCTTGCTCCCAGGCTGGCTCCTCCCGTGCCCCGACCCCCTGCTCCAAAGCTGTGCCCCCAGCTACAGTAACTTCTATCTGCTCCATGTCAAAGGTTAAAATCAAGGTGGCCTCTGCCATCCCTGGGCCGGTCCCAGGTATTGTCTCCTCTTCCTCTAAAGGTAATCAGAAGGCCCCCCCCACAGCACAGAGGACTGTGAAAAAACCAGCAGCTCTGGGGAACCCCAGCACAAAGACGATGCTGAAACCTGAAGCAACGACGACTCAAACCACAACCTCTCAGAGAAACCCAGTGAAAGCTGCAGAGAAGGTCCCACAGAGCAAGGCCAGGAGTGACAAGCCGTACTTTGAATTGACCACTAGGAGGAAGCAGAGAGCCTGAAATGGCGCCATCTAAAGGCTTCATGAAACCAGCAGCACTTGTTGGAGCTCAGACTTTACATTG
Organism: Poecilia formosa; assembly: GCF_000485575.1. Taxonomy (NCBI): domain Eukaryota; kingdom Metazoa; phylum Chordata; class Actinopteri; order Cyprinodontiformes; family Poeciliidae; genus Poecilia; species Poecilia formosa. Next base: position 130,250 of record NW_006800223.1, read on the forward strand.
ATATCTCTAATCTGATCATGTTTGTAATTTTGTTTTGATTATTCTTTTTAATGTTTATTTAATAGTCTTTAATTTTTTTTTATCTAACTGTGGTCTCTTTAGAGATCAGATTTACATTAATAAACTCAAACTTGCACAATGTTTACATTTAATTCTGACAAGATTTAAATCATAAATGGGTTTTAGAGGGAAATTGTGTTCAACATACTACATGAAACTTTTTAGACCCAACTCATGAATATAGTTGGCTTAACACAAGTTGTACATAAACTTCTGTCTTTCCTTAGCAGGTTACCAAAGTTGGAAAAATGACTAGAAATTATGCTTGAATTTTATTTTATTTTTTTCTTGAGATTCCATTTTCAGCTTGTGAAAACGACTGGATGTCAGGCCACCTAAAGTAATCGATGCTTCAGTTTCTCCACATTCTGTCTCAACCTAATTGCAAAATTAACCATTTTTCATATTTGGCTTCAACTCTAACTTGTCTGTTTGCCCAGTTGCTGTTACAGGAAAAACCTCCCCACAGCATGAACCTGCCACCACCGTGCTTCACAATATGGGGTAATATCAACCAGATGGTGCCTTTTTCTTTACTCTGGATCAAGGCTGCAACATAATGTGGAAAGTTGGCTGTGAATACTTTCTGGATGTTCTGAACACCAGATCCTCTTACTGGAGGTTGTTACTGCAGACCCCTTCTTGCCTTGTGCCTTTCAACAGAAATCCTCCATTCCTTCTCTCTTACCCACAATTGAGTGGCTGCAGAATGTATCAGAGGCCAGAAGGTGGCGCATCGAGCAGTTGACACACTTTGGACGGTGTGTGACTTGCTTTTTGAAAGAAACTACTGATCAGATGCCTTTTTTTCTTTCTCCTGAATCAAAAACACTGAGCAAACATTTAGAGCAGAATCTACTTTGTAAAACGTTTTTTGTCATTTAATTTCTTTTTGTGGTCTAAAATTCTAGTTTTTTATGGTGTTTTATCAAAATTTATTTCTTGGCACTTTATATAAACTTATGTTGAATGTCTGTTTTTGTCTGATTAATAAATGGATGTTGGTTTAAGATCATTGACTATTTTGTTGCTTCTCAAAACTGAGAATTTTGACATGAGATTTAGAATAACGATGAACTCAGCTTTCTATAATGGGGGCATAGAAAGCTGAAGAGTTTGACCTTTACAGGTGATTTTTCAGCATTTTTCCTGACCTCTTGTGGTCATAACGTGAAACTGCAATAGTACAGAAAAAACGGTAATGAAAATATATTTAGTTCAATTTTTGGATTAGCCAATACTTTAGCATTTAAGATCAATAAGTTAGGATTGTAAGAATCATTAAAATTTTAAAATAGGAAACCAAAGATGAATGTTTAAACTAAAGACTTATAGTAAGTGGACTAAAATCCAAGGAGTTGTCTCAATCCCATTTTCAAATTACAATTCTTTCAACACCATACCCACTGTTAAGCATGGTGTTGGCAGCATTATGAGTTTTTTTTTTTTTTTTTGAAGTACTAGAAAGCAAAGGATGAAATATTTTTTGTAAAATGTTCTTAGGTAAAGTTTAAAAGTGAACCTTACTGGGAAAATTTGAAGGGAAAACACCCGTTTATTAAAAAGCAACTAACAGCCACAAATGGTGTCGACTCCTGTATTAGGCAGTGCAGTTAAATCACATCACAGAATCTGTTCAAAAAACATTGAAGGTATTTTATTAAATATCAATACATTAAAATTCAAATGGGTTAATCTTACAAACATGTTGGCTTGTCTGAACAAAAAATATTCAATTGCTTCAGAAATCTGACCATCAGTACTCAATCGAAAAGCTGTGTGTAAAAACCCCTGAGAAACGCCATGGCAACCAGGTGCTGCGATGAACTGTTGTCACATTCGCACATCTCAGATCAAATATCAGACAAAGATAACCTGGGGAAATGCACAACAACCTAATGAATAATTTTTTTAGATTTGTTGAATATGAACTTAATTAGAACCTGCTTAGCAACATGAAGTAGGACAGAAACAATCAGGACCAGATAACATCCTTCAGTCTGGAGAGAAAGGAGGAAAGCGTTCCGAGGTGACTGACCTGTCAAAGTTACTCCAAAAGGGGAAAAAAATGTAATGTTTTGATGGTCAAAGTCTTGGCGAATGAGATGCTGTGGGCCAGCTGGGTTCGGATAATCTTTTTTCCGCAAATAAATGAAGTCATGATCTGAGAAGCACTTATTGTTGATTCAGGTTACCTTTGTCTGATATTAAAACATTTAAATGAACAAAAACAAATCTGTAAAGTTTCAAACACTGCATCACAGCACTAAACAATATAACATCATATAATTTAATATAATCCAGTGTGCAAAATATGAAGAAGTCTGCAGATGGAGAACCTGCTTATATGTTTAGTCTTGATTGCAGGAAGCATTTGAAAGCCTCCAGAGTTCTGGATCCTGATCTAAAAGGAAGTAAAGGAAAGAAAGATGGCAGCTCCCATGTTTCATTGTACAGGTAAAAATCTGTGTTGCTTTAAAAAAAAGAGCTGAGTAAAAAGGTAGTGGTTGAAGGATTTTTGGTCTTTCTGCAGATCTTCAGTCTCGTATCGTCAGTGTTAAAAGTAATCGAATCATTTCCTGTCCGTCTGCGCCGCGACTTTGCAAAACTGCCAGCAGGTGGCAGTCTGTCACAGCAGCAGCGGTGTGTGCTCGCCCGCCGGCTCCCTCCGCCCGATGAGCTGCCGCACCCGCTCCACCATGCGCCCAGGCAGCGAGGGCACGTGGTGGCTCGGGTCCAGCACGTTGGTCTTGCGGCGCTCGCGCTCCTGCAGCCACATGAGGTACGGGCTGGGCGGGAAGAAGGGCCGCGAGCGCTCGCGGTACAGCTGCAGCACCACGCCGCACACGCCCAGCACCACCCACACCGTGATCATGGCGTAGTCTGCAGGAGAACACAGCGAGGCGGTTAAAATCTGATCACGGCTCGTGCCGAAACAAGTCGATGAAAACTCACCAATGGTTTGGAACGGTGTGTCCGTGAAGGCGGCGCTGAAGTTGTTGTTGAGGAAGCGCTTCAGGATGTTGAGCGTGATGTAGGAGAGGCTGGTGTAGATGTAGGCGTTGACGGCCAGCACCACGGCGTAGGCCCCGACGACGCCGCACGTCACGATGTTTCCCTGGAGCAAACAGGAAGTGAGGAGAAGCTCAAACACGGTGGTCATTTTTACATCTAGCCAGGTTGGTGGCCCACTCTGACCCTCTGTACATCTTCTGGGTGGGAGAAGAATGAGTTACGATTTGCACTCATGTTGCCTTCACTGATAAACAGAAACTAGAAGCATCTAACTTACAAGCTACAAAACTAAACTTCATAAACGTTCAGTTTTTCCAAATGACTATGAATTGCTTGCCCACCAGGGGGCACCAGCGGTACATTCTGATAATCTCATCCCTTTTCCACCGTCTTGCAGTAGCACCATAATTACCAGCAGGTGGCAGCATGGCACCAACTTGTTCAGTAGCTTACAGCTACAAACAAACCAATACATCCACTTTGATCCACTAAACTAATAAAGTTATTAGTAAAGGCATACATTGGCTTGCAAAAGTATTCACACCCTATAACTTTCATAATGTGGTGCTTCATATAAAAATAAAAAAACGTTGGCCTTCATGTTTATTTAATAAACCAATGCCCATACTTATTTAAACTCATCTTCCCTAACACCTCTGACGAGTTCTCCCACAGCATCTTCCATTGCAGAAATAAAATCTGAAAAGTGTGGCTTACATCTTTACAAATCCCCCTTCACTCTGATACTCCTAAAAATAATCTAGCAAAATTAGCACATTAGCACACATTTTTATTTATAAAACACATTCCTTCTCCATCTGCCACAGGCAAAGTGAATGAAAGGCTGGTGTTTTGCTGCACTATCTGTGGTAACTAGGCAACGCTCACCAGACCAAGGTGCTGCCAGATAACCAGAGTGTGAAATATGTTACCTCTCTGGGCCACCGCACAAAGAAAAGCGGAAGTGTGACCATGATGCAGCAGAACGTCACCCAGAAAACCACGTCCGAGTTCCTGAACACGTCGAGGTCTCCTGTGTTCAAACGGCAACGCACAGATTTAAAAATCAAAACAAGACGAGAAAAAACAGCAACAAGGAACGGCTGCGCTGTAACGGAGAGAGAGGGGGGGATTGTACCCAGCGGGGTGAAGAGGACGACGGCAGCGACGAGGAAGCCCAGCATCAGGCCGACCACGACCACGCAGGCCATGACGGAGCCAAAGCGCCACCAGCTCATCACCAGGACAACGCCGCCCACCACGCCCACCACAGCGGACACGGTCAGCCGGACTGGGAGTGGAGAAATTTTTTTTTTTTTAAATAAGTAAATCCCAACTTGTTGACACTGTGTTAATGGGTCAGGAAGTTGGGAGGAGGGTCTTACTGTCATAGTCCAGCTGCGTGGTCCTTGTGATGAGGACGAAGAAGAAAAACACAGCAAAGCTGAATCCCATGCAGAACAGCTCTGAACCGCAGGAAGAGACAAGTACAAATTAACCCAAACAGGAAGTAGATTGACTCACATTGACTCTGTTGGCTTACTAAAGTGTTACCCTCATCATATGTTCATGCCTTTCTATTGTTTTTCATAGCTTGTAAGTTATTTTAAAACATGTTTCTTAAACATACATAAATGGTGATGTAGCATGTGAAACCAACGATGTTGTTTGTTAGCATATTGTTTCTCAGTTTAAAAAAAGGCTCATTTTATAGTGGTTTTTTATAAGCGTGAGCCCTCTGTTGATACAAAACATCTGTGTTCACACTCCCTTTCCATTCACTTTGTAGCATTAGGTGGATGTGATGTAGAGGCATGAAGCATCTTGAGAATTAACTCCTAAACCAGAAAAACAAGCTATGGACTGAGAAGTAAGACTTCTAGCTGCTTCCATTCACTTCTGCGTTTTGTGCAACTCCTTCACTGCCTGCTAAGATAAGCAGGGTTCGTACACTTTACACAGTAAAATTCAAGCACTTGTCAAGCATTTTCAATCCCTACCACATGACATCATTTATTACTGTTATTAACAAAGTCTTGTGGCAGTATTCAACATTCTACAGCATGGCATGGCAAACTAAACTATTATTTCACGTCACATAAAATTACTGGTAATTCTAACTAACCTAAAGATAAACTTACTTAATCTAACTTAAATGTGAGAAAAAAAATGTGCATGTCTTTAATTACGTGTACGTAAAAATCTGGTTTCAACTGTAAATGTTTTCCAAATGTGGGGTTTTAATCAAACGTCTGATTACAATTTATTACAAAACTGCTCAGTTTGAATACCAAGCAATTTGAAGGACTTTCTGCAGAAATCAAGAACTTTCCAAACCTTAAAGAGGCCTAATTGAAATGAAGGCATTTTGAAGGATTTCAAGCATCTGTACAAACCCCAAATAAGGTCTTCAGAGTAATAATGCTGGCCAGAACTGGAAGTTTGCAAATTCTGCAAAAATGCAGTTTGAATTTTAGATGTAATCAGTAGACTCAGCAGAACGCTCATAAATCCCTGGTTAGGGTGCCCATTTGTTAGATCTCCAAATTAGAGTTTCATCAAGGGATTCCCATTTTAAGTATCACAAAGCAGGTTCAACATCACCAAAAGATAAGAATACATCTGTTTGTGTGTCGACTCACCACATTTGAAGAATCGATGGCCAAAGAAGCAGACGAACAAGCCTGCCAAGCCAGCTATGGTGAAGAAGATTTTTGTTGATATTTTTCCTGCAACACATTCACACCTAACTTAAAATAAACTCTTTAAAACACTGATTTTAAATCAGTGGCTACGACAGATGCTAACCAAGCGTCTGACAGCCGTCCAGAGTGGAGGTGAAGCTGCAGGCGTAGGTGTGGGCGGGAACGTAGGAGGCGGAGGTGTTCAACATGGGGTCTCTGACAATGACGGAGTAGATGACCCCCTGACCGGGGATGGAGTTGAACGCCATGGCGGTCTTATCCGTCGACTTCAGCGTCACCACCTTACAGGAAACAGGCTGATTGTTTGTCGATGCGTCGCTAAACGTATAGTTTACTCGTCACATTTTGGTTCTCACCAGTCTGCCGCTCGCCGCCATGCCTCGGGTGTTGGCGACGGCCTGGAGGCCGCTGAACAGGCTGCTCTCTGATAGGTCGCTCTCGGGCAGGAAGTACTGGTAGACATCGTACTCCAGGCGCCAGCGCGTGTTGCTTGCTGTCGACGTGTCACAGGCTGCAGGGCTTTGGCCTCTGACAAAGGAAAAAAGAAAACAGAGAGGACACATGAGAGCTTATATCTACCTAAAATAAAAATAAAAAATATCAAAGAATTATTAAAAATACAAATGCTTCTCTGATGGCAGATTCTCTACAGAACAGATTTTCTTCTGCACCTTTAATTTAGACTAATAAGCAAATTAACACAACTTTACATCGTGCAGTTTTGTTTGGCTTCCTCTGAGCTAATTAAACGTACTAGAGAAGCCCGAGGCCGACCACGGCCACGTTTGGCCCAGAAATGTAAACTCTAAAAAACCTCAGTGACTGATTTTGATCTGACTGCTGCCTCATATGAAAACAGTAAAGTTTCCTTACATCTTTGTCACATGAAAATGATTGTGAATCTCATTACCCACAGTAAACAGTGCTGTTTAATTGTTTTTGGTGCATCATGTGCACACAAAGCAGACACTGACTGGAGCCTTTTCACTTCATTCGTCAGTGCGGGACACAAACGTGATGCGAGCGCTGATAAACAGCTGCCAGGCATCAGTCTGCTCTACTTTCGTTCCTGCACCAGTAGGATGTCTGAAAGTCACAAACCGACAGCAAAACGAGTTCCTGCCACCAACACGTGGCGGTTTTACAACATTTCAGAGTTAAAATTGCAGCTTTTTAATTCTTTGTGATGAGTTATGATGCAAAACCAGAAATCTTACCAAGTGCTCTTGGTCTAGTTTGTAGTGCAAATATCTTAGCACACTTGAAGAAAGAGGAAACTAACTTACAAGTAACTTTTCAACAATATATAGGAGCTTGTTTTAGGTAAACATTTCCTTCATATTAATAAATAAAGCACTAGTTCCACTCGTAGATTATTTAATTCATAGCAAGAAATTTTCCTCATGTTATTAGTGAAATAGTTCTAGTGGAACTAAGGAATTATTCATTTAAAACAAGCTCCTATTTCTTGCAGAAAAGTTACTTTTAAGTTAGCTTTCTCTTATTTCAATTGTACTTTTGAAGTAGAAACTCGACCAAAAAACACTTAGTAAGATTTTGTGTTTTTTGCAGTGTAGATGTTGATCTAAATTAAAACTGACTTCCTGTTTTCTCTAAAAACAAATCAGATAAGTAGTTTCTAATGTAGCTGCTTGCTAAACCTCAGTGACATGGCAAGTTGACAGAAAAAAAAAGAAAAACCAGTGTTTCGATCTAATGCAGCGTTACAGTCCACAAACCATTGGAAATGTTTCCAAGGAATTAGTCATCAAGGTTTAATACTCAGAAATATTCATGAAAAAAAACAAACAAAAAAAAAAAAACTGATCTGCTTTGTGTGTTTGCAGAGTTATTGAAGCCTGCAACCAGAGTGGATAAACAGGAAGTGAAGCAAACTCTCTCCGCCTCACCTCTCATATGCTAAATTAGCGGGGCCGAAGCGGACGGTGGTCTCGTACAGGTTGTAGCTGATGTAGACGTTGGGATCCACGTCCAGGCTGGACTCCAGGTTGCAGGCTCCAGGGACCGGCGCTGGAAAATATAACCAAATAAAGAGTTTGCTTCTCAGTTTGTGGTCAAATCTTTTGCAGAAACGCGTTTTGTGACTGAGAGAGCGCAACTTCCTGCTCTCCTTACCAGTGCTTGAGTAAGAGAGGAAGACTCCGGTCCCAGAGACGGGTTCCTCTTCAGGAGAAGACAGAAACAAGGAGAGCAGGGTTTGGGCCGGCTGCAGAGCCGAGAGGAGGCCGGAGTCCACGGCCGTTAGGGAGAGACCCTCATCTGGGATCTGGAACACAGACGTCAAGCTCATCCATTCTATTCAGACGCACTAATCAGTCTTGTTAAAGAAAAAAGCAGAGTTAGTAGCAGTTAGGCTGAAGATAAATTTAAAGTTATGGACTAGAGTTTGTTTTAAACAACAAACTCTGCATAAAAATAATTTAAAAAAAAACATAAAAAAAAACACCCCATATTGTTGGCACTGAAAACAAATGAGTTTGACTTTTCTTTAAACTTCCACACTGAAGAGGGTTGGTTATTTCTTCATTAATCAAAATAATATAACTTTAATTAAAGGGTAGTTATTTAGCCTACAGAAAGATTTTTCCATCACAACTGTATCCCAATCAGGAGATTTTTAAACCGCAATTTTCACCAGAGCAGTAACTGGGGACTAGTCTGGCTCTGTGTTGTCAGACCACAAAGAAACCAGTCAACATTTAACTGCAACTCAACAAAAACCGGCTTCTTGTTGTTCCTTTCCTTCACAGCTTCATTGTAACTCCAGCAACAACCACAGCCTACTGCGGATCCAGCGCAGAGGCTCCATTTATAGGAAATACTCAATAATCCAGAACTGATCAAGTTTAATGTGTCGCCTTCAGATTGCTCTCCATGTCAACGGATTTGATTCCAATTTTCATGATCACAATTCGATTCAGAGACGATTTTTGAGATTCATCATTTCCATTTGCATGATTTATTGTTCTTCTCCATTTCCAAAAACTGGATGACTAAAGTCTTCAGTCTGGTGCTTGGGTCTCAATTAGAGCTTTTTTTGAAGAACAATTTTGCATACAAAACATCAAGAATAATTTCATTTGTTGTTTCTGTTTTCATTATTTATTTTGGATATTTTAACTGTGTCCCACTTTCACTGTTATATATTCATTAGAATTTTAAAGTTTGTTGGTCTTTGAGAATGTGTTCTTGCATTATTATGCCATTACTTTAAAATTATAAGTTGTCCAGCAATATTTGTTATCGTGAATGGTGTAGATACAACCAAAAAAAAAAAAAATCACTAAAGTAATCAATCAAAGCAAGGAAAAAAAAGGGGAACTAATTAAAGATATAATAAACAAGAAGTTAAAATCTTTAGAATGACTTTGTCTTGTTGCTGAAAAACTCTACTTCCCCTTTTATTTGGACCAGTTTAGCAGACTTGGAGTCGTTTTCCTCTCTGCTGTCTGAAGCAGGCAATTAATCACAGATTTGTTTTCTTCCAGAATAATCAGAACATTTCCCGACCTGCCACCTTGACCCCGCAGGGAGATTTTTCTTTTTCCCTCCGAGACTCCTGGGATCCCATCCAGAAGATTGATTACCCCCCTCCATCTCCTGGAAGACGCTGCGTCTGCTGCTCATGACCTGAGGACTGTACATCAGCTGACTGGGACTTCTCTCAGGGGGTCAGCCGACCCGCCTCACAAAGCCTCATTCATTCATTCCGTGGCGGCAGAACGGTTTTAGCGCACTGCGTGACCCCAAGTATTAGCAGGAGAAATTAAAAACGCACTTGTTTTGCTGATTTAACTCGCCTGGTTCCCTGAATCTACACCTGAAATCACAGGAACATTAAAGGAAATAAAGCTCCTGCCACAAACAGTCCATCATTTATCTGGTAAGTAAATCCCATTTCCTCTGGTTTTACTAAATGTAATTTACTTCAGTGAGCGGATGCATGAAGGTAAAAGTCTGTTCCTCTCACCCTGGTATAGGAGAGCGTGGCGTTGCGGTGCAGCGTGTGGAACTGCAGCGTGATGAAGGCCATGTCCGGAGGGATCCGGGTCACCACGGCCTCCACCGTCTCGTTCAGAGAGACGTTCACATTCTGGAACGCCCCCGGCAGGAAGGTCACGTGGTCTGAGGACACAACACGACACAGACGGTCACATGGACGCCCAGGAATCACAATCTTCAGTCAGAGTCTTCTACTGCTGCGCTACGACACAGGCTGCTAGAGGAGATGGCTCTTGGCAAGGACCGTTAGCGTCAACAACGTGAACAGTACGAGTTAACAATTAATTTCCCGCTTGGATTACGGAAGTGTTTTTGAAGAGTTCAACAGTAAGCCGGTCACAATTATTAATAAATCAGTTAATGGAATGATAAATTAAAATGAGCACAATAACACTGCAAAACTTTGACGCCTGGTATGAACTGTTAGCGTGAACTACCTGACACTTTGGCCTGTTTTCCCTGTCTGAGAGGATTACTGTTTTTCATTGCCATTTTGATCATCAATACTTCATAATCCATTTTAATTATTGTTTTTTTGTTTGCTTTTCTATGCTTGAAATGTTTTTTTTTTTACTACAAATGACCAGAGATTGGGATTGGACAATTGTTTTTAATTCAAAATTACTTCCCATCTCAAAGAAATTTAAGCTGTCATGCGCTACAAGATGTTCACATTTCTTCTCTTTGACAGTTGTTGATCTTCAACAGTTTCCAAGAAAATCAAAAATCCGTTCAGTCTGAATGCTCTCTTAATCTCCACTGCTGCTAATGGACAAGATTTGATGGAAGACTTTCTTTGATAATGAGTACAAATATATTTTTTTGTCAGGCCAAGCCTCAGATATACCAAGATTAATTAAGTGCATCATCTGATCATCTGCTTCCATTGCCTCCCAAGATGTTTTTCTCCCACAAATCAGCAAGAATAATTGGTTAACTATGGATGTTTTCATTCCTCAGCGTGATTGGAAGGAATGAGCTGAAGAAACCAAATCTCAATGCCAACATCTCTTTCTATATGATCGACTAACTTGACTTTTAAAAAATTCATTACGTAAAATATCTAGTTGAACAAAGTAAAATCTACTGTTTTCACCTGCTGTTGCCTCTAAATTCCTTATAAGTGCAATTATATGATCTTAAAACTACTTTACCCAGATAGACTGTGGTTTGCTGCATTTTATTGATTTTCCTTTAGTTTTATTCCACTGACATCAGGCACGTGCAACTTTTATAATTAACTTTTTATTGACCCATTTCTTATAGTGAGGTTAGTGGACTAAAATGTCGTTTTTTAGCTAGCTAATCTACAGCTGCTTTTCTGCACGAGCGGAAATACTTGTCCTGCTAGCTTAACAGGAAAAACCGCAATGAATTCAGCAGATTTATACAGATAAAATGATTTGTGAAAAGATTTATTCTTTAAAAAAAAAGAGGAAAGTACACACTAACACGCCGTAGCCGTGACTGTACTCACTTTCCACTTGAGTTTGTACTTCACACGCGAAGAAGAGCAGCAGCGGACCCCACATCCAGTGAGACATTTCCCTCCGGTTTATCTACCCGACAAAAATAAAAACCTCTTCAACCTGCCGGTGGTTGAAAAATCACCGGAAACCGCGAACTCGTCCGTGTTTTCGTCTCACCAACCGCGATAGTGACATAGTGGACAGCTGAGGTATGCTCCCTGCAACAAACCCCGACTTGTTTCCCTCTCTCCGCTCCCTACCGCTGTGCTGGTTCAACAACAGGCTCGTTTTGGCTTGGAAATCTCGCTCCTAATCCCGCGATACTTCGAGAGTAACGTGAACTTCAATATTAAATGCCTGTTTCTTTTTCTTTCTTTTTTTTTTTTACAAATAGATCAAATAATTAAACAATGACAAAAACAACTAATAGAACGCAAGTGGGAAAAGTCCTAAAATAATTAATATGTGAGGACAGTACATTTTGGTATATATTTCTAAATTTGTACCCCTTTCTAAAACTATTGTTATTTAATTTTTTTTTGCCATTTTAAATGACAAAAGTCATTAGATATTTTTATAACTTGGATGAATTTGGGTTACATAAAAAGTAGATTTTTTTTCTTTAAATGACACAGGTTCAAGGCAAGTCTCATATTCTCTCTTGAACTTTGACCAGACCATTCAACATTTTGAAAGCAGCCAGACGCACCAAATTTCACTTGGAGGTATCAGAGTAAATTCACACCACACTTCTCAGATTTTTATTTGTAAAACAAACAATGCAAAGCACTGTAAATGAACATATTTCAAGTAACTCATCTTATTTTTAAGCTAATTTATTTTGTAACTGTAAAAGGCTGATATTTACACTGTAGTTTTATTTTTTTTTCCCCCATAAATAAAAGAACCTGAGAACTTCTGCTCCTACTCAGGGCAGTGTTTTGAGCAGACAAAGTTTCGCTTCCTGTCCTTAAATCCGTTGACAACAATAACAAGGAGTTGTGAAAGTAAGAAGTTGCGAATACACACACAACCACCGAAACCAAAACAGAGGCAGAAACAGGGGAATACGTGCTACGATTGTTTAGATGTTACATTAAATCAACATGGCCTCACACGGTTTGACCACTGTGGATTTATTTATATAATTCTGTCACTCATTCATACTTTAAAACGACGCAGGCTCCACACTGACACAAGAAAGCAAAACATTACAGCGACAGCAGACAGAGATGGGGCTCCGGTGGCGACATGCGGCAGGAGGCTTCGCCTTGAGGAGTCTGTGGGTGGAACGGCGGCGGCGGCCTGTAAAGGGGCGGGGCTCTAGCTCTTCCGCAGGCTGACGTCGGCGCTGGTCAGCAGTGGAGACAGCGATGTGTTCTCGGAGGCCTCTTCTCTCTTTAGGACGAGGAAAGCCTCACGACTGATTCCCAGCAGCTCTCGGAGTCCGCTGTTCTCCAGCTGGAACACACAAACACAGTCGGCTGTGTGTGAGAACTAGTAATGGTCTAATCAAAGACTGGAGTTAAACCTTACTAACATGGTGTGGTATGACCTTAAAAATGCTTTTTGTGTTTGAAAATCCTCCTGTGTGACTGGATTAAACCATAAGAAAATCATCTTTTATTCTTTTGTGCCACTTAGAGATAAACCTGCTGGTGTGCTTTGGATTATTGATCTCATGACCTCAGCTTAAGGTCATGACTTCCTGAATGTACATTTTCATTCAGTATTGTCTGACAGAAAGCGGAACATACGGCCCAGTCCAACAGAAACAAACAGAAATCTGGTAACGTAGGTTGAACCATCTGGTATAGACGTGCACCAATTAATCATCAAAAATTATACATACATGTATTTATTATGTAATTATTTATTACAAGTGTTGATCTCTTTGGGAACAATATGTTACTTATTTTGTATTTGTGTTAACTGTGAAATAAACTATTATTCAGATTCTCTTGATTTTGGAAGAACAGCGATTGGATATTTACATGCGAGACTGATATCAACTGTTGTCGGCTGACATGTGCGCAGCCAACAACGGTCACCCCACTGTTGCAAACTTAGCAACTTTACTGCTATATTTAGCGACTTCTTAAGTGAAATAAAAATGGTATTGTTCAAAATCAGAATCTGCAAATGTGTCTTTTAAAAGACTGCAGTCAGTGAACCCTGAACCTGGTTCTGCTCCCTCTGGGTATTATGGGTAGCTGCAGCTTTCAGCAAATTTAAGACATTTTAAGATCTTTTTTTAATGCCAACTTGAATAAAAATTTAAGACACAAAAAACCTATAAACATAGTGGATAATTGGGGGATGATTGGAGTCAGTGGCAAAAACCAACTTCCTCCAGCCAAATGACGATACACTTGTTCTCATGATGAACACAAAAAAACTAGATGCTAACTAGCAAGGGTATATTAGCAAGTAGTTACCAACTACCTCCAGTCTCAGAATGTGATAAAAACATCTGTGTGAGACTCAAACTTTCACTTGACTGAAAAGTCTGGCAAAAAAAAAAAAAAACTACATTAAGGTTTGAACGGCATTGGAACAACATTTAAGATCTGTGATTAGCATATTTACATTTTTGAAAATTAATTTAAGACATTTTAAGGCTATAATTTTAGAAACATGCGTTTTTAAGGAGTCACTCTGGTATAAAATACTTGTAAAACTAAGAATTTCTGAAAGTTGTCCAGCGTTACCTCGAGCTGTTTAATCCTCTCCTCGTCTTCACAAACCCGGCCTTCGTCCACCTCTATCGCCTTCCTCATCACCGAGGCCATCTCGTTTATTTTGTCTATGTGCGCCTGCATTTCCTGGAAAGAGCAGAAGGACATTCAAGTTCCATACATTTTTTACGCATGTTTCTCATCAGCGGATCAGCTCTAAGCAGGTGTGCTGACTGTGGTGTGCTGCTCTTTCAGCTGCGTGACGATGGCAGGGTCCTCCCTCTTGCTGGCCATGAGAAGCCTGAACACCTGCTCCCTGTACTTGGTCATGATGAGCTCCAGTGCGGACTGGTGCTCCTCCAACGATGTTCGGAGCTCTGCAGGAGGAGAGGACACAAGCTTGGTCCTGTTTCTTATAGAATGAGGCCGAGGACACAGCATGAGCGTGAATCCAGAAGTGTTTTACCTTTGTTTTCCTGTTGGAGTTCCCTGATCTGACGGTTTTCCTGCTGGATTCCCAGGACCAGACTGGAGCGAGGTCGATGTCGTGCAACCTGGTTAAGAGAATCGATCTCCTCCTGGTACTGGCAACAGGAGATCACACGTCATCAGCTTTTCATACAGCGCTGCAGCAAACCGTTATTTTAGTAATCGATTGTTCTGACGATTAATTTTGCAGTCTTCTTTTAAATCATGACTATCTCTTTCACCATTTCATATGTACACCAATGTTCACAGACCCATTTGTTCTGGAGAATGCACTATATATAAAATATGCTCCAGCTTTCTGGGAGAACACTGCGCCCTGGTGGCAGCAAGTTTAAAACCAACTTGTTTTATGAGAATATTAAATAAAAGTTATGGAGTTAAGCCGCTTTTCTGAGAATGAGGTGCTTTTGGTCATTCAGCCAGTAACACACTCGTGTCCTACCTGCTTCATGGCCTCCACCCGCTTGTTGAGGGAGGTTGTCTGTTCGATGAGCATCTCTGCGGCATTGTCGTGGTTACGGAGTCTTTCTACTAACGACTTGGCATCTGCCAGAACCTTCTCTAAAGAGCAGTTCATACCTGAGGAGAGACGAGTCGTAGTCAGAACAAATTCAGAGAAGGTCTGAAGAGATCACTCTAAAATTAATTAGTTAGGACAATTAACAACAGAGCCATCTACATGTTCAAAGCTCACTCTTTTCTTGGAAGAGAAACATTATAAGTTGTCTACTAAAACCGTTTCTAATTTGCTGAACTATACTGCTCAAAAAAATAAAGGGAACATTTCACTTTAATTTTGTGTGTGGCTCCAAATCCAGGCCTCCATTGGTTAATAAATTTGATTTCCATTGATGATTTTTGTGTGATTTTGTTGTCAGCACATTCAACTTTGTACAAAACAAAGTAGTCAATGAGAATATTTCATTCATTCAGATCTAGGATGTGTTATTTGAGTGTTCCCTTTATTTTTTTGAGCAGTATATATGATCTAATAAAGAAAGATGGAATCAGATTCTAGAAACACAGTGAAAAGTGCAGGTACAGCTCAGTACCGAAAAATATCATTAATATATGTTACAGTCATATCCAATTTACTTATTTATCTATCCGAGAGCTATTAGTATAGTTGTAACTCATAAGATCATTTTAACTTTGCAACAAGCTCAACTGTGCTCAACTTGTTACTACCTGTAAGCCACAATCATTAAACTAATCAGAAATAATTTTACACTGTGTCTAATGGGTTTATACGAGTTTCACTTTTTGAACTGAAGTACTGAAATCGCCATTTCTATTATCAAATTTTAATCTATCTATAATATTTCAATTTAGAAATATCCACTTGTTTTATATTAATATACAAGACAAGTCAGCATATTTTACAAAGATAAAAACTGCTGTTCTTAGCTTATTTTAACTCTACCTCCTCATTTTCTGACTTTAGCTGACAGTTGCTAGGTATGCTAACTAAACTAATACCATCTAGCAGTGGTACGATACACTAAACAATTAATAAAAAATGTTTGACAGCAGCCCCTGTTTTTGCTTATTGTTCAGTGCTCATTTTAAACAACAGGAAATATGTAAAATATGAAAGTCATACCTGAAGAGCTCAAAGTGCAAGTAGACGCTAGTGTTAGCTAGCCTCTTTACTTCCTGTTGACGTTTGGTGGCTGTCATTAGCTACACACTAAAACTGGTCCCCGGCTGAAGTTCTGTTGTGGGCCCGTTCCCTTCGAACACGGACGACAATGGAAGCAGACAGAAACATTCACATTAGCTCTGTTGTCAGGCGACGAGTCAAGAAGCCGCTTTCAGCTACAGCAAACTGAACTCTTCCGAAACAGCCCTGTCTACTTCCGCGAGAGTTTGCGCTCACGCTCTCGCGAGAGAGGACCCGATTTCCTGTAGTGACAAAAAAGATGGCGGATCGGCTAACGCAACTTCAAGACGCAGTCAATTCGGTTCGCTAAACTCTCTTTTTAAAGAAGCTGTAGAAAACGGACATTTTTTGTGCTTATGTGACGAGAACTTGATAGCTCTGATTAAATAAGCAGTAATAGCAAGTAGTAACTCCTCCAAAACTACAGTATACGTGACTTTTCAAGCTATCTAGCTACCACAGCTAACCAGTAGATGCACGAGTCTATGCTTTATATGTAATTTACTTAGAAAATATATTCTTCTTTACATGCTTGGCACATTTGAATATCATATCGTGTTGGAAGCTCTACTTAGACTCGGTTGAAGCTAGGTGGCGCTGAATCGTTGGTGGACTGCAGCGTTGTATTGAATGATAATCTAATCGATTTCTGTATTGATTGTGTTTCTGCTGCAGCTCGCTGATCAGTTCTGTAACGCCATCGGCGTTCTGCAGCAATGCGCTCCACCTGCCTCTTTCAGTAACATCCAGACGGCCATCAACAAGGATCAGCCTGCAAACCCCACTGAAGGTTGGCTCAGTACATGTTCATTACAGCCTCACAAGCATAAGCTAATACAGAATAGTGTTTTAAATATGAAGCTAAAGGAAGTAAGGTTTTCTACTTTTTATTTCATGAAAGCAAACATAAACAAATCTAAAAGGTGAGGTGTGTCTCTACCACATTCACATATTTGGTGTTTTTTTTGTTTTGTTTGTTTGTTTGTTTGTTTTTTTTCAAAGTAGCTCGAACTCAACCAGTTTGGAGGGAGGACATTTGTAAACACAAGTTTTCAGATCTCAATTGGACTTTGACTAGGCCGTTCTAACACATCCATGTGCTTTGATCCAAAGCCCTCTTCTCCAGCTTTTTGCTTCACTGCGGACCAGCTTTGTGAATGATAAGATGTTGGCTTGGCTCTGCTAAACACAGGATAATACTTCTGCTCCACAGATATCTTTCAACCTATATGCAGTTAGCAGCAGTCGACCCGCTGCTGCTAACTTAGTCACTTTGTCACTATATTTGATGACTTTTCAGACAAAAAAAAATTGGAAACGACTGATCAGAAATTTTAAAAATCGGCTTTCATCCAGAAAACTGCAATCAGTTCACCCCTTAAAATTTACTTCTTCTTTTGTTTTGTTCAAAAGTAAATCTTTGATAGTTTATGTTAACAGAGCATCAAATAAATGAGTTGACTTCCTCTCTCGCTGCCTCCCCACACTAATAAAATTCAAGTGTTCTCAAGTGTTTTTAACAATTGCAAAGCCACAATGAGATTTGTGGCTTTATGATCCCAAAATGTGATTCTGCAAAAGGTTTAGACTGTGTTGAACAAAAATGCTCCTTTGCACATTTCATTAACGTTTACAGATTTTTTTAGTTTTTAGTTTACAATGTTTTTTTTTCTTTTTCTCTCTCTCTCTCTTCCAGAATACGCTCAACTGTTTGCAGCTCTGATAGCCAGGACAGCCAAAGATGTGGACGTTCTGATCGACTCTCTGCCCAGCGAGGAGTCTACGGCGGCCCTGCAGGTCAGAAGAGTCCGCTCACAATAACGTTTTAAACCGGAGTTCGCGTGCTGCTCATTCGGTCTAGCACGAGTGTCTGTATGTCCAGGAAATAGATTAACTCGCTAAAAAAATAAAAACTTAAAAAAAAAAAAGTTATTAAAATGGCAAATAGTTTGTAAGTCTTGAAAGAATATAGTAAGCTAATTCCATCCCAATAGTTCTCTTTTTCCCGGTTTAAATTGAATAGGTTTAGCGTTACTCATCGCTGTTTTGGTTGGAGATGTAGCTAGCACTACCGATCCTAACATACGTCGCTGCCTGGCAGCGTAAGCAACATGGCGATGTGTATGTGGCAATATTTTATTTAAATTTATAAAATAAAAAAAAAACAATCTACAGTATTTTTACTGTGTTGTTTTTACATGGAAAAATATTTCTCAAAGTTTATTGTTACAAATAATCGTGGATCCCATTAAGGTTTCTGGTGGGGATTTCCAGCTTTTGGCCAGCAGAGGGAGCCATCTGGGTTGGTTTCCATTTAGGTAGCCCCAGAATCTGGGAGGGAAATAGTTTGTTCTCGACTTCAAACCAGACTTCAGTTTTTCTTCTAAATATTTTCATTTTGAAAATGCATCAAAAGTATTCATACAGTCAAAGTTCACCATGTTGACTGTTGTTCTTCAGAGTATCACTGATGCTGTCGTTCTTATCTGATCAGTACTTTGAGTTTTTCTACCTGCTTTTTGAGATGTAAAGGTTCTCATGTAACACATCACTAAGTTGTTGCCAGACAGTTGAGGAAAAAAATTCTTGTGAAATTGGATCCAGTGAAATGTTCCTTTTTTTCTCTCGCAGAGTAAACATTTTTGATACGAGGTCACTCTGTGCAACAATCACTCTGCAAAATTTGTATATCGTTATGCCACTTCCTGGTTGTACAGCTGCTCTTTGTCAGCCTCTGTTTTGGCTGCTTGTGGATGGAATTAGCCTCACTGCTAACTCGTAGCTCCCTTTTCTGGAAGCGCAGGGATACATGAGATCCAACGTGAATGCCTGAGCCTTCTGGGGTTGCTGGGTAAAAATAATGCAAGTCATGTGAGCGTGTGCTTGATATATTTATGGAATGACTACCAAGATGGCTAAAAGAATCAAGTTGGGATCATGCTGTAAGTATGCCGGAGCTCTGCTTTTGTGTCCTGATGGTAGCCTTCACCAGCAAAAGGCTTTAATATGTAAAATGTAGATTTATGTTATGACTGTTTCCCAAAACAGTCATCATGTCCATATAAATAATTATTAAATTTTATGTTACAAATCAACAAAAAGTAAGTGCATAATTGTGAAATGGATGGAAAACAATACCAGGTTTTCAAAATTTTTACCAGTAGAAATCTGAAAAGTGTGGCATGCATCTTTATTCAAAACTTTTAATCATATAACTCTTAATAAAACCAACTCTAAGAAGCATCGTTTGTCTTTGTAACAGCAACCAAGGCTGCATTTCAGAACATGAGCTGGATCGTCATGTTCTGAAATGGCCCAGTCAAAGTCCAGGTCAAAATCCAGCCAGGACATACATATCACAAAAATTTGGTGTATGTTTGCCACATTTAAAAAAAATAAAATACATTACAGGCTATTTGAACACAAGTATTGATCTCCAAAATTACAATCAACCAATTGGATAACAGAACAAACAAAAAAGAAAAAAAATTTAACAATTCCATTTTTTTGACACCAGTGGGTTATGTTCTGTATTTTAATGCACAGCACACTGTTTAAGTTTTGTATTTGTAAAATAAAATATAAATCCAATGTACCATTTGTCCTTCCACTTCATCATTATACACCACTTTGAGTTTTTTTCCCCCCACATAAGTCCCACAAAAACACAATTTTAGATCTTTAACTCTTAAGTAAAAGAAGATTAAAATCCGACGCAGCGGTTGACTCTGCAGCTCTGTCACCTGTCGCCAGGCGGCCAGCCTCCGTCAGCTGGAGGAGGAGAACCACGACGCGGCAGCCCGTCTGGAGGAGGTGGTGTACCGCGGCGACATGCTGCTGGAGAAGATCCAGAACGCGCTGGCCGACATCGCCCAGTCGCAGCTTCGCACCCGCAACGGAGCGCTGAGCCAGTCTTCGCCGGCCGAGTCCTGACATCTCATCCTGCCACCAACGGACACTTTTTTTGTTTGTTTTTGTTTTTTTCCACACGGCCAATGTTTATTTTTCAAAAACGTGAAGATCTCTCCACTGCCAAACGTGTGTCTGGGATGAACAAGACTAGATTCTCCTATATAGTTTAAAGTTAAAAGCATTATTTTGAAATCAAATAATTGAAGTCATTCTGAATTGTGTTTTTCTTATTTATTTATTTTTTTGGCTGGCTTAAGTAAAAAAAAAAAAAAAAAGTTAATTCGGACATTCACCCTAGCAACACGTCCACTGTTATATATGTAGATTCTATGTTGTACATTTCATTTGTTGTTTTTTTGACAATATTCTGCTTTTTGACAAATGTAAACACTTCAGTCTGCTTTGAAAAAGGTTACAATGTAAATATGTGATTAAAAATACGGAGCAGCATTTCCACTAACAGCCTATACTTTATTTTAGCTGATCTCATTTATGTCCAACATAAATACTTCATGGATCAGGTCTTAATAGCATCGGGGTTTTTTTTGTTGTCTTTTATAAATGAATGATGGGTTTACTCCCACTGTGCTAAACGACAAACTTCACAGCTTGAAAGCATGTTTAATGGCTTCATATGTTGCATTAAAACACCTTTGAGAGATGGCTTCTGTTTAGTATCGGATCTAACATCTCTCATTATAAAAAATGGCCTAAAAAGACAAAACAAATCTACAAACCTATGTGAAAATGTCAGGTTTTAGTGATGCAGCTTTTCTTTAACAGCCTTAGAAAGTGAATAACACCTTACTCTAATACTTTTAAGTTTGTCTCATCTGTGCTGCCTGAAGTCACAAAATAAGTAGAGTTAAGGTGACGCATTGTGGTAGTCATGGCAATTTACACCATTTGAACACCAGGAGGCACTTCTGTAAATATGTTTTAAGGTAATGCCTTCTTCTGTGTGTGACATCATGGGGGAAAAAATCAAGACATCAGGAAGAGAACTGTTAAGCTCCACTATTCTGGTTCATCCTTATTCGATTTTCAAATGTCTAAAGGTGGTACGTTCATCTGTTCGGTTGTGTTCAAGTGTAAGCTGGATTGGAATGGGCGGCCATCATGCCGTCCAGGAAGGAGAACCCAGAATTTAACCAACCATGTAAATAACCTGGCTGAAGATAGTGAAGGTGTCATTAATCCACAGTGAAATGAGTTCAATACCAAGATGTGCCAATCAGAGACGAAAAGCCAGGTCACAATATGGAGCGAACCACTGCAGACAAAGACCATTTTTAAACGATGCTCTGTTTTTAAAGGCCTTTGTTTTAAAATAAATGTTGCCGCATTTACAAGGAAAATAAATATTGAAAGGCTGAGAACAGCCTCTCATCTGTAAAGTACAGGAGTGGCAGCATCATCATGTGTCGACGTTTTGTTGTCAGAAGAATTCCTGGCGCCCTTTCACAAAGTAAAATCTAGGAAATGTAATAGAAACGATTTCATTTTGGCTTTTACCAATACATCTGGAAATACACATTGACCCAAATTAGGAAAAAGTTCATGACAAACTAAGAATAAAAAGGTTGCATATCTTTTTATCATGTATAAGTAAATATCTGGTTACAGCCATACATTCAAATTCATAAATGGAATTAAAGAATTTGGTCACCAGAAGATGGATGAGCAAAAAAAAAAAAAAAAAAAGATGATATATCTGCAGAGATGGTAAATTTACCTAAATCATTGAGCCACATTCTACAAAACTTAAATACAATAACTAATGACAGTGTTTGAATCAAATTGCACTTCAACAAAGTTTTAGTTTAACCATATTAATGAGGTGGAAACGTTTGAAAATGACCTAAAAATTAACTTGTTTTTTTTTACATCACAACAACCCTGCAGTGATAACAGGTTTGTATTCTTTTTTCTATCCTCTGAATTGATATCATTCTTTCCAAGTTGTTGTTTCCTAATATACAGACGGGCATCAACTCATGTGACTTTTACAGAAAGTAGAACAAAAACTTACATCATGAAAGTGTGAGAGTTTTAGGGAAGTGAGCCCTTATTTTAGTAGATTTCATAATTCTAAAGGGGCAAAGCAGAGCTAGAAAAACAAACTGCTGAGAGGGTAGAAAAGGAGAAGTAGTCAGATGAGACTATAACCAAAATTATTTCAATTTTTAGGGCTTTAATTTAATTTGATCCGAGAGGCTTACAATATCTTTAGGTGTTCCTCAAGGAACTGTCTTTAGTTCCACCTCCTACTTTTAATTTTTTTTTATTTTAAATTAGCTGAAATTATCCTTATCTATCCTTGCATAAATCCTTCGGTTGAGTGTTTTACAATCAGCAAAAAGATATATAAATGGGACATTCCAGGTAAAATAAATGTGTAATAAAAAAAAGATGATCAATAAATGCAAAGGGAATTGGTAATTACTTTATTATTAAAACTAATAAATTTAATGACAACCTTTTTACATGACCCACTGATTATTGTGGTTCAGTTGAGCGTCTTGAATCCGTTTAAACCTAAACTTCACGCAGCATGGGCTGCAGGCCAGAAAATGCACCAGCCAAATCTAAATATAGATGCCGTGTCACAGCTCAGTGGGCCCCATTGATATGAAAAACATAAAAACAGCCTTGTCTGTTGCTCACCACACCCAGACATGCTGGCAGGGAACACCCACCTTTCCTCTATCCCGTGACGTCACAGCTCTAACGGTAAAAGGCCAACCAGCCGTCCAAATAAGGAGATTTATGACAGGAAAATGTTAACGTCCACTCTTAACTTGCTGTGTGCTTTGTTTGGGTCAACAGAACTGGGTTGTCAGTGATACCTCTGTGTTTATCTGTGATTCCCAGGACTAATCAGGTCCATCTTTTGTTGCTCCGTACACATCTGCCCTAAAAACCTTTGGGATGTTTTTTTTTGTTTGTTTGTTTGTTTTTTTTACAAGGAAACATCGAAAGCAACCTTGATAGAGTGGTTGCGCTCCCATTGGACCTTTAGAGGAAGTAGGCTGGTTTCCAACTGGCTTTCTGCTTTGCACTTTGATTTAAACTGAAGGCCTAATTTTTTTACCTCGTTTAAAACAATGAATACGTTTGTAGTCAGAAGTGTGAAAGTCCTCGGAAAATTTTCTCATAATGAAAGTCTTGGAGTCTTATCGTGGTTTATGGTTTTATTGCTCAGGTTAATGTACACAAAACCTCCATCTGGTGTAACTGCCTTACTTTTACAGTCAACGGCAATAGTCATACATGTATAATCAATCCCTGATCTTAATTTGCCGTGTCATTTGCAGTGCCATGAAAAAAATGCTCTGTCACTCATATTTTATTCATATATCAAACAGATTCTAAAAACAGAAAGAAAGCTTTCCAACTACAATTTAATTGATTTTGTGAAAAGAGAGCTACCCAAACTGTTATTTGTTTTTCAATTAAGCCCCAAGCAAAGTCCACAGAATATTTCCCCGAAAGTCTTTGTAGAAATCGTCAGGCATTTTCTTGGTATTTTGTTGTTTTTGTGAGTGTGTGTGTGTGTGTGTGTGTGTGTGTGTGCGTTTGTTTGTAATACCTTGTGGGGACAATTTTCCTGACATATGCTACGTTGTGGGGACTAATCGCTCCTCGTGGGGACCTGAGCCTGGTCCCCACGAGGGGAAACCCTGTTTGTGGGTCAGGGGTCAGAGTTAGGGCTAAGGTATGAATTGAGTTTTGGTTAGGGTTAGGTATGTGATGGTTAGGGTTAGGAAAAGGGTAAAGGTAAGGTTTAGGCTGTAGAAATGAGTAGAAATGAATGGAAGTCAATGGAAAGTCCCCACAAAGATAGCAAAACAAACGTGTGTGTGTGTGTGTGTGTGTGTCTGTGTGTTGTTGTTTTTTTGACTAACTGGGTGAGTAGTTGATGCAATCTTGCTTTAATTTAGGTAAGCTGGTCTGTGGTGGGAAGGTTCACAACCGTTCCACATTTTCTCCATTTGTGGTTGATGACTCTCACTGTTGTTGACTCGAGTTCCAAACCTTAGAAAATGTCTTTGAAACTCTTTCCAGACGTCTAGATCTTTAGCTTCAGGAACAAAGTGTTGCCTTTTTAGCCTATTTCATGTGTTGTCAGACATATTCTATTTAAGTGATTTCTCCATTCTACACATCCAGCATTAATAAGGCCAGGATATAGCTAATAAAATGTAAATGAAAAACATATATCAATCAAATGTCAATACCTGACTTAATAAAGGAGACAGTTACTTTTTCACATAGGATCAGATTGGGTTATTTTGCTTCATAGGTGAAAATAATTATTTCAAAACTTTAAAAAAATATATTTACTTGAACTATTTTATCTGATAGTTTTTCAAATAGTTTGAGGATGTGAGATATCTTCAAAGCAAACAGTGAAATGATATATTAGGTGGAAATCTTTTCAGCACTGTAAGATGGAAAAACGATCCCTTTTTAAATTATGTATTTAACTTAAACACAGTGACGCCACATTAGCTATTTTTAGCCGGGGTCCGCACAAACCACAGCCCCCAAAATGATGTAACAACGCTCACAACTGGAGGTAGTACAGTATATTCTTCATAGCTACCGAGAGGAGAGCCTGCTAGCCGAATAAACCTGCGTCCGTTGTGTGACGGCAGAGGCACTCTCATTGGTTGAAGCACCTGCTCCTCTACGTTGTGTCCGCGTCGTGATTGGCTAGAGGAAAAGAAGTCGGGTTTCGGACGCCGCTGATTGGCCGACACTCACGTTTTTCTTGTCGACGTGTCTGCGTTGTCAGCCCAGAGCGTCTGATGAGCCCGACGAGCTCAGGAAGCAGCGGTCCTTATTTTATGTTTTGTAGCGACTGAAACGGGAAGACTGGTGATATTTTGAGGGGGTCGGGTAGACAGCTAAAGGCAGTTAAATATTTTCTAATAATTTTAGGTTAGGTTGCTGTCAGCGACAGAAGAGCTTTGTTATGATTTTGGCGTTGATACCGGTGATGTTTACTGTTCATCCTCATAGGTCTCTGACGGATAGCCAATATTAACTGGTTCCTCCAGCCTGAAACTGCCTATTTATTAGGCACAGACCGGATTATTTTACATATTTTTTCCTTATATTGCTGTGTGCTGGCGGCACGCCAATAATTGACTCTGGAGCAGGACACGGAGGTAGGTAAAATACAATAAAATGCATGTGAAATGTAAATACACCATGTTAATACTGTCTGAACAGTGCTTATTTGTAATAGAACCTCCATAAGGTAAGGGCAAGTTTATTTTTACGTCAAAGCAATTTGGAATGCCTCTGAAAATAAAATAAAATTAAAAACACAAGAAAAAAAAATGAACGAAATCCAAAAAGAATAGCTTTAATTCTAGTTTGAAGAAGCTGGTAGGTTAGTTAAGCAATAACAATGACTGCTTTATAACAGTACGCCTGATGTACTCACTGATATTATAGATGCATTAAGTCAGACACTGTAAAACACTGTGGGCATGAGGGTACTCAAATAGAAACTTGTATCATCAGCATATAGTATGAGATGTAATCTTATGCAGTCTGAGTTTGAGGAACCGTGTGGATATTACATAAAAAGTGACCCGAGAGTGGAGCCTTGAGGACCTTTGATCTACATGTGTATTTATGGATGTAAATAACCAGAAGCACGCAAATGCAGTTATATCTCAGACAGGATGATTTTGATAAGGTGTTGCAAAATGTCGTACACAAGAGCCTGAGTCATTTTCTCACTTAAAATACCACAAGTTTGCAATACAACGTTAAGTACTAAAAGATCAATTTTATTTAAAACAAAAGCAAATCAGTTCTACTCCAGCTAAAATAATACAGCATATTGATTATTACAGTTATTTAAGATAACAACAATCATTGTTTTTAAGGGAAAAAGACAATGTCTTCTTTCAGCCAATAGACTGTGGCTGACGGGAACAATTTATTAGAAAATTTTGCAGATTTTTTTTGTTGTTTTTTTCTTCAAGGTTTTCTTTTTTTGGTTTAATTTGTGTAAATCTTGATTTTGGCAGCCGGCTCATCCCTAAATAAAAGTGACCCGACAACAAAGCCTTGAGGAACCCCACATGCAAATATTTTTAGAGTTAGAGATCAAGATTAATAAAAAACATAATGCAAACGCATTTTTGTGTCTAATGTATAAAGAACACAGACAGCAGCAGAGCGTTGTCAGGGTGGCGTTGTTCTGGAGGAGTTGCAGAACCATCTGCTAAACCAAAACCTGGTCAGGTGCGTTAATGTAATTCTCTCTGCAGGTCAAAATCTACAAATGCAAACTTAAACATGCATCATTTGAATTAAAGCAACTGTGAAACACATTCAAAATGTACCAGATATGTTTGTTGTTCAACTTGCTTAGAATCTGAAATATGCCTGTTTCCTGTTGCTTTCGTTTTGGATGAATTACAAAGTTGTCATTCCTGAGCATAAGCCTAATAATCATTGTTTTATTAAATGATTAAGGACTCTTTTTTTCAGACAGCAGTAGGTTGGGTTGCATGAAGCAGGTCTGACTGATGATCATTTTCTTGTTTGGGTGTTTTGGGAGTTTTTGCTCGTGTGAGCTCGTGTGTGTTCTCAGTGGCGTCACAAATGAGTCGCCTCATTCAAGACGGAAAACAGTGCTGTAAGGGTGGAGCGCGTCTGATTGACTGGAGAATTTTACACATTCTGAGAAATCCGGGTTTTACAAGGATAAAGGCCTTTTTGTTTTTTTTGTTGTATGTCTTTTTTGGGAGGGGGGGAAACTGCTGTGAATTAGATTCAGCTGGTTACCTGTAAGCCGGTGGATCTCAGCGTTTTGAAGAAGCTTTTTAAAATCCTGTCAAAACGCTGTTGCACTAGATAATTCCCCAAGTGTCAGCACTTGTTACAGGGGGAATACTTTTTAATCTGTGGGACTGCTGCGGTTCTGCAGAGTAACCAGAACAACCGTCTTGTTGCCATCTTGAACAAATGGAACTGTTCCGTCAGAGCAGTAATGCCGTACCCTCCCTGCTCCGCTGGACGCTCTTGTCGTTTTTAGTTTTAATGGGCTGCTTCAAGCTTGCATGCTTGAGCTTCTAAACAGTCTGCTTGCATTCATAATGCCTTCCTTGTTATTGCCTGAGTGGTGCAGCCTTGTTTGTTTAGCTACAGGGTGGATCTGGTTAACTTCAAGCCAAACTCAGTCCCTTCAGATGGATTTAAAGGGCTGTGCAGCTCAGCTGGAGTGCAACTAGCTTACAGCTGGTTCATTTTCTACATCCTGCTGGATCCAGGTCGTCCATATAACACCTTCTGACCAGTTCGTAACCATTTCCACCTGTGTGTCTTGCTTCTTCGTATGCATTTTGAAAATATATTTGCGATGCGTTACTGTTACATATTTACTATGTATGTAACAAGTCTGTATGATTAGTTTCAGTTTTTGAATTGAATAACTGAGATAAATTAACTTTTGAATGGTTTTCCAGATTCCAGACTTTCTCAGGAAAGTTGCTCACGAACTTTCCTGGGAAAGTTCGTGAGCAACTTTCTCAGGAACGAAGTTTAGATGAGTGAATAATTTAAACATCATCATGGCATGTCAGCGGAGCTAAACTTGAACGCCCAAGAAAATGTGTGCAGCCGCTGTTTAGAGTTGAATCATAACTAAAAGCCAATCTGACCTGGACCCGCCCGTGTTGTTTTTGTGACATTATTGTTCTCAGTTGAAATGAAAACATCAAAAATGGAGGATTTCTGTAAAGGAGAACACTTAATGCAAGGATTTTGTTACCATAAATACACGTCATGGTCTTATATGTGAAAGTAAATGTATTAAAATTAAAATTTCAAACATCATGAGCTGACTTTGAATGCATTGTGAAGGGTTTGGTGGATAAATGAATCCCTTTAGATACCTGAATGTAGAAGTTGCACAGTGAAAACTAAAGCAGAAATGTCGGACCTCACTGATTGGAAGAAAAACAGGGGAAGAGTGCAAGCCTGAGAACACTCGGTTTGGTTTGCTGTGGGAGGAACTGGTGCACTTCACCAATTAGGTTGTATCACAAGGAAAGAACATTTTCTGGAAAAATCGAGACAACAGCTGAAGACTTGGGCACATTTTGTCCTCAAAGCGGATCGACGTAAACACGATCACAGCACAATGCTTTGACCTTTAGAATTCTGCAGCTAAAAATTAACCGAAGTATAAAACTCCAAGTATAAATAATAAAAACTAAAGAATATTTTACTAACAACTAACAAAAACTATCAAACCGACTGTAAAGACTAATTAAAACTTACTGAATAAGACAAAAAGTCACAATGAAATAAAACTAAACTATTATTAAAAAAAAAATCAAAAACTGTTATAACCCCGTATTGGCCTGTTTGAGCCAGTGGACTTGACTCAGTTACACCAGTTTTTTTCAGGAGGAATTGTTCCAAATTCCATAATAACCATTCTATTTTACTCAAGTCATTCAGTTTAAATGTAATTCCACTCACACAGCACATGCAATAATCAAGTTCTACCCGTACTTCCACGTGGCAGGTAAGAGCCATGGCTGTTTTCATCAAACAACGCTCAGACCAAGAGTAAACGGTGGAAATTAAACAAGCTGCAGCAAAGAGGATCATATTTCTTTAATAAGCAGAATGATATTGATCCCAGTAATGAATTTTCCTCCTGCAACGAGTTACCAGAATTCATAGGGCTGCAAAAACCGGTAGCCCTCCTTCTAGAGACACACTGTCTGCATAGGAAGTTAGCATACATTACGCAGTGCATTACTTCCAAATAAACCCATAACCCGGCCTGGAAAATCTGTCATGCCACAGCCAGTCGGTTACACTTTCCTCATTATGTCAGTCTGAAACGCAAGCCGCTCCGCTAACGTGAATGAGAGGAAGGTACGCACTTCTCCCCAATGGAAAGAAGCCATAAGGTTTTCCCAAACGTCACTGCATGCGCTCGCACTAGCTGCGTTTATTTGGCTCGCGCAGCCAGGATCCACTTAATGAGGAAAAACCAGAAACTGTCGGCGGCGGGCTCGTAGAAAAACAGGCCTGGGGTGAAATGTTCCCACTGTCATGGCTTCTGATGCAGAGGAGTTCACAATTTGCAATATTTAAACTCTAGCTGTCTGATTTGTTTTGGAAAAATACCCCCAGAAATCCAGCTAAAATGCAGTCTCTAATAGCCTGTATTTTTAATTTTATTAAATTTTTTTTATCTTTACAGCAATTACTTATTTAAGTGATGAACCCAGTTGCTTTCAGTATTAGTTCCACTATAAGGGATTTTATAACTTTGGCAAAAGTTGATACACAGTACTAATTCCACCTTTACATCTGTAGTCGTGCAAGGATGATTTTAAGTATCATATTCAACACATTGATTTCTAAGTATAATATTAGCAGTGTAGTAAAATAATATTTAACTAGTCTCAAGGCTTTTAAGTCTCAGCCTGTGGTTCTGGGTTGTGTCCAGAAAGAAAGCTGATTCGTTTAAGAGTAGTTATTCATATTCATACTCGCAGTTATAACGTGTAATGTTAAAAATAATATCTGATATTTAATAAAAATATAAATGACTCAGGTTCCTACTGACTTGGCAGTAAAGACATTTTGTAACCCCTGTTTGTCAAAAGTCCAACTATGTAATTCCCTACAGGCCTTTTTTCTGTTTTCACAAAAAAAAAAGATCCTAACTATAACTTAGATTTGCGTGAAGCTCCCAAACCGATAAAAAGAGTACTCTATTGAGACTTCCTATTTGCTTAAAGTCTTGCTCTCACTTGACCACATGTCCTAGAAAAAATAGTTTGCTTACAAATAGCTCCTTCCATCTCTGTCCTTCACCTTACCACTCACAAAATTGTCACTTTTCCACCACTCCGGAACCCGTGACTTTGAAGCTGTGTTGTGCGTTATCACCGGAAAAAACGAAGTTCCCGAGCGCCAAATCTGGTTCTAATTGGAAACTATGGATACCTGGTTCTTCAGCATGAACTGTGGTGTCTTCTCCACCTTTATCTTCACCAAACTGAAGATAAAAACAGTAAGCGTATATTTAATATTATCTGTTCAAAAGACCACGTCCCACCGGGAGGAGGTGGGACGAAGACCCAGGACACGCTGGAGGGACTATGTCTCTCGGCTGGCCTGGGAACACCTTGGGATTCCCCTGGAGGAGCTGGAACAAGTTGCTGGGGAGAGGGAAGTTTGGGCCTCCCTTCTGAAGCTGCTGCCCCCGTGACCCAATCCCGGATGAAGTGGAAGAAAATGGATGGATGGATGGATGGATGTTCAAAAGAAAGTACATTTTCTGGGGAAAAAAAAAACAAAAAAACAATGAGCATGATTGCAAACAAGGGCCACAGAGGCAAGGAGGACATCTGCCATCTTGTTTCTACTCTCTCTGGGTATTGCGTATCGCCCCCTGTTGATGTGTTGATGACACATTCTTCATTCCCGGTCGACAGATGGAAACGGGCATCGTCTCTCACCAAAGCCTGTGTCATGATTGGTAGAATATCAGATTTTTCAATTTCTTATCAGCCGGTCTCGAGCGATGATTGCCCAAACTGAAAATTATTCAATTCCAAATACAAGAGTATTTGTTACAAAGTAAGCAATTTGTAATATTTTTGTTACATTTCGAAAATGTAAACACATTTATCTTGAAAGGAAAAGAAAGGGTGTCATAATTGGATAAAGGACTTAGTCTTTCAAAGAAGGATGTAATGGATATTTTTTTTCATGACTTAGCCAGACAGCAGAGAAAAGCCTAGAACCGGCTGTTACGGCCACAGCTTCCTTGTCGGACCCTAAATGGTTGTATTTAGCACCTTTCCTGCCAGCTTTGTCTCCTCTGCTGTGCATTAGATGTGGGCCTCATCACTCCACTCCCCTCAGAGGCCTCCGCTCTTCCACTCACCTCCCTCAGTCACCAGCATCCAATCAAAACGTCAGGATTTTAGTTCTTCTTGTATACTGACAACCTAAACCAAGGAAGAAGAAGAAGTGTTGGGCTGTGCTTCTTTCTTACAGTAACCCAGGTTGACAAAACTCAATGAACCCTGAGCCCGTTTTTTCCTTCCAAATCAGGGACTTTGCAGCAGTGATTCAGAGATTTTTCCCTCAGAAGTCAGGAAGTGTCCTGTTGTTGTGGGACCATCAGGGCCGAAACGGGAAAAGGGCCGGGGGAATAGACGAAACACGGCTCCTATCTCCGTCCTGCAGGGCTTTTTTAATGTCTTTGTGAGCTAATCTAACCCATTCACGCCTTTCTGATGGCGCGCCGCCAAATGTTTTAGCGATATACACGTCCACCCTCGTCCCTTTTTCCCTCTCTTACGTAACGTTTGCATAATCTGCTCTCATCAATATTCAGCTCCTTAAAGAGGAGGAAAATTCAACTTATTTCCTTAGTTTGTCTTTTAAGCAGTCTTGTAGTCTTCGAGTTGGGTTTTAATTTATGTAAAATAGAAAAGCAACAATTATTTATGCTGCTGCAAAAATAATGCAACATACTGATTATTAATGATGATATTTTATTTTTCTTACTGCAGCAAAAAAAAAACAGCTCAATTTAAATTCTGATGATTATTTTTTAAGGCTAATTTTGTTTTTTCCATTGCTTTTGGCTATATTTTATTTTTTTATGTCGTCCTGTATTTGTCTTTGAGAGGGCGAACTTGCACTGTTATGCCATTATCGACACAATATTTGAAAATGGTCTCAAGCCAACGATATTATCGCAATAATTTCTGCGACAATTTATCATGGTGACTTTTTCAGAACAGGGCTGCACCGGTTGCAGTTTTCTTTTTCACTGATATTTCAAAAAGCCTGACCTGCTGATGCTGATGTTAGGCAGATAAGATCTGTGAATACGATCAGTTTCTCATGAAAAAACTGACTGGTTTATCAGCTGGCCTCATTATGATTCCACCGTCCTCTTTACACTCTAGTCAACAGGATGTTTTCCCAATAGTGTCATCAAGATCTTTTTGATTAGCATGTCTGTTCATGGTTTGTTCACCATTTTTTCCTCAATACTCAGGTGATTTTATCATTAAAACTGATGCCGCAAACACTTTTTCCCTGTATTTGAAGGGGAAAGGGAATCATTTGGCTGTCAAATGTGTTGCTGGGTTTCCTTTGTTATTTTTGGACCTGCCCGGTTTAAACGAAGACCATTAAAGTTGAAAGAGTCCACTCTATTCAAACTTTTAAATGTGCGCTCCTGAAATAAAACCTCATGGGCCGTGAGCCATCCAGCATGTGACTTTCTATTTCATGGCTCACAGTATGAACAGTCAGGCAAAAAAAAAAAGTATTTCAGCGAAAAAAAAAAAAAATCAGATTTGAGCATCGAGACGTGCTGTGTGAACGTAGCCTAAACACCTCTACACTGTAATCCCGTGCTCCAAATCTCACAAGCAAGTGCCCTGACCCGTTCTCATGGTAACCTGCCAGAACTCAAAACCTGCTTCCTCCTCAACTCATCTGTTTGTGTTTTTGTTGTCCACCAGGATAGCATGGCCATGACGGGAGGGACGGCAGCTGCCCTTCCCATGAGCAACCACACCCGGGAGAGGGTGACCGTGGCCAAGCTAACACTGGAGAACTTCTACAGCACCCTCCTCACGCAGCACGAGGAGCGGGAGATGAGGTAAGCCCCCGGACGAGGCTTCCAAGCGGCTGACGGGAGAGTCGCTGAGGCTAAACGGAGCTGTTGTTTACAGTGTCGAGTTTCACCGCTCGGGCTCGTAGATAAGGCAACCGTCCCCGAAACTGTGTGAACAAAACAAACGCCTGTCACTCTCCTGTTACCTGAGGGTTGATCTGTTGCTCAGGGAACTCCTGTAGGAGACACCCGAGTCTCTGTTTACACCAACACCCTACACCTCCTCTGTCGTATTAATCGCTCTCTGGAAGCTTCCACTCCAACAATTACATCCACAGGCTTATTTGGAGGAAACTAGAAACTGGAAATGTTTTATCATGTATGTTTACTGTGAGTTTTATGCTTTGAATGACCTGTTTTATGTGGTGTCTTCCTCATTTTAGGCAGAAGAAGCTAGAGAAGGCCATGGAAGAGGAGGGTTTGCCTGACGAGGAGGTACAAATCCAACTTTTTCATGTTCTTTTATATTAGATCTGCAAATTTCAATAGATTTATTGGGATTTTATGTGATATTCCAACTTATAATAGCTCGGGATTTGTATTTTTTTCCACAAATTAAATCCAGCACAATCAACTGGCTTCCTACGTTTTACATAAATTCAGCTGTAGATGAACTGAATAGACAGTAAAGATGTCCAAGGGGCTGGAATACTTCAGACACTGTACAAACACGAAATCACCTCAGAAACCCAAAATTGTAATTTTTGAAGCCACTCGGCCAACTCGGCGTCTCTGTACCATTGCAGAAAGTGATGCGGCGCTCCCAGCACGCCCGTAAGGAGACGGAGTTCCTGCGTCTGAAGAGGACGCGGCTCGGCTTGGACGACTTCGAGTCTCTAAAGGTTATCGGAAGGGGAGCTTTCGGAGAGGTAGGCCACATTTTTTTAGTCCAGAAATGGTTCAGTGAAACTAAAAGTCCAGTTTGTTCAATTGGTGCGAATCTTACATAAAGAACAGGGATTTCCTTGTTTCAGTAGATAACTTTTCATCAAAGCGGACAGAAGTCACATATGGGGTACCCCAAGGCTCAATCCTAGGACCCCTCTTATTCAATATCTATCAGTGAAATAATCAAGTTTATTTGTATAGCAAATTTCAGTAACAAGGCAGTTCAAAGTGCTTAACACCATAAAACACAAAAATAAAGTCATAAAAACATCATACAGTCAACAATTGAGAAACAAGATGGCACTTGAGGATATCAAGTGATCAAGTGACTTGACATCATCAAAAGCAATATCTGCTATTGGTTTTCACAACTATTGACTACATGATGTGTTTGGTTTTTTATTCAATAAACTTGAATGACTGATAAGATTAAATAAAACGAGGCCTTTTCCTTCGTCTAGGTCCGTTTGGTGCAGAAGAAGGACACAGGACACATTTACGCCATGAAGATCCTGAGGAAAGCAGACATGCTGGAGAAAGAGCAGGTGACTCCTTGTTCTGCCGTTCTAAATGCAAGATTACACCCTGCTGTGTTCTCAAGTTTATGGTCGGCTCCCCCTGCAGGTGGCTCATATCCGCGCAGAGAGGGACATCCTGGTGGAGGCGGACAGCGCCTGGGTGGTCAAGATGTTCTACAGCTTCCAGGACAAGAGGAACCTCTACCTCATCATGGAGTTCCTGCCTGGAGGTGCTTACCCCCTCCTACACATCATCCGATGATGTTCGATAAGCGAGAAACATCTCCTGCCCTTCTGTTGCCAGGCGACATGATGACTCTGCTCATGAAGAAGGACACCCTGTCGGAAGAGGCCACACAGTTCTACATTGCAGAAACGGTCCTTGCCATTGACTCCATCCACCAGCTGGGCTTCATCCACAGAGACATCAAACCTGACAACCTGCTACTGGACTCCAGGGTCAGAACCACACGCATGACCCTCAAACGACTCCAGAGTCGTACGGTTCAAGGCTCGTAGTGTCACTGAATGTCCGTTTGCTTCCAGGGTCACGTGAAGTTGTCTGACTTTGGTTTGTGCACTGGACTGAAGAAGGCTCATCGCACGGAGTTTTACAGGAACCTGACGCACAACCCACCCAGTGATTTCTGTGAGCCACATATCAGTCATAAGTAGACTGAACCAAATATCAGTAAAAGCAGCAACATGTAATTGAGATTGTTCTATTTTGTTTTGTACAATGCTTCTCTTCTTTGTTCCTTGTTTTTTCCCCAGCTTTCCAGAACATGAACTCAAAGAGGAAAGCAGAAACCTGGAAGAAGAACAGGAGACAGCTGGTACGGATCCTTCTTAGACTGAAGCTGATGTGTAGTTTTGGTGTTTTCATGCACTCATCATGTGCAAATGTCAAATTTGATCAGTTCTTTTCCAGATGGAGTTAATTTAAAATCGCTGTCTTCCTAGCATGGACCCCACTTTCACATGTTGTCTATACATTTCAAACCAGATATTTACATACACTGAATAAAAAGACACAAACATGTTTTTCTCACTGTCTGAAGTTAGATCAAACTTTTCTTGTTTTAGTTTAGTTAGAATTACCAGGTTTTTTTCTATTTGCTAAATCCCTGAAAATATGGCGAGAACTGCTTTTTAGAATTTCTCTTTGTAACGTCATACATTTTTAAGACAGATAATACCAATGACACAGATAGTAAAAAACGTTTTAATTCAAGGAAAGTTACAAAAACATTTCTAAAATCTGTTCTCACTGCGGTTTCTGGCATTTAGCATATAAAAATTATCTTTGTAATTCCGACTAAGTTAAAACAAGAAAAGTTTGGTCTGTTCAATCGATACGATGAACTTAAAGGGAGTGAGTCGGACCGGTCTGTTCCCTGCTTTAGACGTGATTTTCATATCTTCCATTTAGAAAGCTGGGTTTTGAATGTTGCGGCTTACTTACAGGCTTATTCCACTGTGGGAACGCCGGACTATATCGCTCCTGAAGTGTTCATGCAGACAGGGTACAACAAGCTCTGTGATTGGTGGTCTCTGGGCGTCATCATGTATGAAATGCTCATCGGTAAGAACCGACTTCTTCTTGGTGTTGTGGGATTGATACACTTTACGTTTGAGCTCGCTCTACGACTAGGAGTTCAAACCTCTGTAGATGGTGCTGAGGCGTCACCATCGTTTCTTCTGTCTGTTGCGTGTTCGGGTCGTTGGCAGGTTACCCGCCTTTCTGCTCGGAGACGCCGCAGGAGACCTACAGGAAGGTCATGAACTGGAAGGAAACGCTCGTCTTCCCACCTGAAGTCCCCATCTCAGAGAAGGCCAAAGACTTGATTTTAAGGTTCAAACATTGACTTTTCTACATTCCAGTCTCACTGGAAGATCAGACCCCGAAACTGGATGTGCTGTCTTTTTTATCAGTTCTGTTTTCGCTTTTCACTTTTCATTTTCTGTTGGCTGTTACTGAAGGTATTGCACTGATGCGGAGAACAGAATCGGAGCTGTGAGTGTGGAGGAGATCAAGAGTCATCCATTCTTTGAGTCAGTGGACTGGGAACACATCAGGTACAAACAGACGTGCTTTTCTAAACGCGGACTCACTTTACATGAAACTTTTATCAGAAGACAGAACACCTCTTGTCTCCGTCCACAGGGAGCGACCGGCAGCCATTTCTATCGAAATCAAAAGTATTGATGACACTTCAAACTTTGACGACTTCCCTGAATCAGACATCCTTCAGCCAGGTTTGTCATATCAGATGTCTCATGTTGACCAGTTATGAGAGCCTATTTTTGTTTATATAGTAGTAAAACTCAGTTTTACAGCGGCTCCTCTCTTCACACATGCATGAGGTCACCTCTGTTGTAAATATTATTATTATTTAACTGAAAACAAAGTGAACTTAAAGGCACAGTGTGAAGAATCTGGTAACATCTGGTGGTGATGTTGCAGAATACAACCCTGACATCACTCCTACTTTCCAACATTGGATCTTTATCACTAGCCTACCTAAGTCCATTGAATAAATTTTCTGTGTGTTTTGAACAGCCAATGCAACAGAGCCTGACTTCAAATCAAAGGACTGGGTGTTCCTGAACTACACGTACAAACGGTTCGAGGGCCTGACTCAGCGAGGCACCATCCCCATGTACATGAAGGCAGGAAAGGCCTGACACGCTCAAGGGAAACAAACACAGAGACGTTTAATGGACACAGGGTCGGGCCGCCAGGCCCCCACCGGTTCCTGCAGGCCACGCCGGTGCCGCGCCGCGACGTCGGCCCCTCAGCCTAAACGTAACCATCATCAGAAGTTATATAGGTCCGCTCTGCCGCCAAGAAAACACCCCGCCGGAAGGAGCTGGGAAACGACGGAGCGTCGCCGCATTACCTCGGTTGTTTATATTTCACGTGTGCTGTCTCTAGCCATAGCTCTCGGGCCAGCTCTTTGACTAGGACACTAATTAAGCATATCTGCATGTCCAGCTTAAAAGTTGACGGCAGGAATGGGGCTTGAATACGAATCCCTGCTTGCTGCATCCTCAAGTTGATAGTTGATACACTGGCGGTTACATTAACACAGCTGCAAACTGAAGACCGCTTAAAAGCTCTCAACACTGTAATCAAAATCTGGTTGACTGAAGAGAATCAGAACTACTGAAGCACACACGCTGCTGTGCTGCACGGAGAATTCCAGCACGATTTCCAGTGAGTTTTATAGTTCCGACCTGAAGCAAGTTCCGTTTTTCGATTTTGATATTGATGTTCGGTTTGTCGCCGCCTGCTGTTGCAGCGTAGGCGTTAAAGTGTTTTTAATCGGAATCTCACAATCGGTCTAGCCTGAAGACATCTGGAGTTGTCTATATCTTGTGAGTTTCACTTTTTTATCTTTTATTTGGGGTTTAATTGAGCGTCCTCTGTTTAAGTTATGTAACATCTGAGGATGGATATCAAAAAAGTAAGAGCATCACATTGGGGGTATAATATTTTAGGAATATTATACCCAAATCCTGCTGGAATCCTCCTTTATAAAGGTGGTACACTGGCGTACTGTAGGTTAGATGCTGTAACTCCCTGCAAAGCAACAAGACAAAACTCATAATTCTTCTGCTTAGCATCTGTCGGTGTGAAGCATTGCCAAATAGCTGTGTGTCCTTTTAAGATGTAAAACGGTCAACTTAATGAGTCGCAGGCTCAGCCTCTTGCTTCTTAAGTCAACAAAACATGCAAAAGTGCCTTTTTAAGTAGCTAGATGTATCACTGTAATTTAGGAAACATTAATTAGGAGGCATTCATTAAGATTAGATTAGCATTAAGCTGTTTGATTTTGAGAGAAAAGTAAACGGGCAGCTTGAATTATATGTATAACAAAAAGCAAATATATAAGCTGGTGTCTTTTCGGTGATTTATGAGGGTTGTGATAATACAAAACCAGGTTTTTATGGACGAGACAATAAAGCCGGAGACTCTTTAAGCAGTAAAAATGGAGCTAAAGTAGGTCAAAAACAGCATGAGAGTGATATCTCTAGGTTTGGAGTTTTTAATTTTTCATTTTATGTCCATCGTAGGATGCTTTTCAATACTTTTTTTTTTTTTTGATCCCTCTCACAAGCACGCAAACGAACAAAACACTCCCCCGTAAAGCCAGTCTTTAACCATGGAGTCTCAGAAGGGGAGACTACAGAGTTACCAAAGAACTCTAATCATTACGTGCCGTGGTTCGAATGTAGCCGTCGCTTATTCTGCACTTAACAGGAAACTACCTTTGAAAAGGAAGTCATTTCCATTTACTAAATCTAAACTTCTAAAGAAAAATGTGTGTGCGGGCAGTGACATTTCTTATAAGTCCGCTAAGAGTTCTAAGAGAAAATCTATAATCAGGAAGTGTACGGAAGATTCCCAGGAATCCCTATGCTAGCTGTTTCTGAAGGCCTCTGCTAGAGAAGTAGTTCTTCAGCATTCTTATCATTTCTCTGTAATACCCCCGTGTTAATTCTTTTCTTACATTTTCTATGTAAGTAATTTATTTGTCGAGCTACAAATGCCTTGGCCGACTACACTCGAAAATGCTACAAAACGTTGGACTGATGAGGGTTTTAAAGGCAGATATCTGTATATTTTTGTGTTATTTATGCTGCTCGTGTTTTTTTTTAAATGTATAAATTGGCTTTTTCCTTTTACAGACATTCACTGTATTTTAATTGGCTGCGTTTTATGTGAAATCGCACCCACTGATGTAAACAACAAACAGAAAGAAAGTTCAGAATCCTATGAACGTCCACGGACATCTCTTATGGGTAATAAGGTTTGCGAGCCCTTTTTTTTTAAGTAGGCCACAAAAAAATGCCGTAAATTGGTATGTAGATGATGTCATTGGTAAGAAGCAGTGGATTCAGGAGGAGAGAGAGCGAGTTTTACCAGGCAGTTGATGGAGGACCCAACAATCTGGAACAGTGGAGGAAGGTCACCAGACACAATGAGTGCTTTGTGTAGGCAATTGATGACATTGGAGGTTGCATTGGGTGTTTGCTTCGAACCAGGTGCAAGTTCCCAGCAGTATCACACAGTCAAACAATCTCAAATTAGAAAATTCAAACCTCTTGGTCAGTATCCTGGTAAAGTTTCCCACGGAGGTGTCTAAATCAGAAACAAAAACTGCTTCCAGAAAACTCTGGAAAAATAGTGACGTGAATTGAAGACTGACTAGGAAAGGGAAATTTGTTCATGAAGTGGATGATCTCCTTTTGTGTTGTGAGGTGATGTGTCTCACTGTTTAGTGTCAAATGTCTGTTTTGTGCTAGGATTGACAGTGTTTGTTTTGTTTATCATGAAGAAGAAAAACGGAGGGTGAATAGTTGCGATACGTGCTATATCTCACTTTATACAGCCACACTTGACTTGAAATCCATTACGGTGTCACTTTAACTAAAAGGATTCTTCAACGAGGTAGTAAAAGGTTCAGGAAAATGTTTCTTTTTTATCAAGCAAGACAATTCATTTGCGGTGGACCAAACCAGTTTACTGCCGAGTAACAAACAGTCTTCGGCAGATTATTAAAGGGTAATGCTGCATGTTTCGTTTTTGTCAAGAGACAATGAACGCAACTATATCGTATGGTAAAATCAACATAAAAGCCGAAAAGGTGAATGATCCGTATTCCCCTCCCTGTTTGAAGGAAGACCCCCCGGTTCCACGGCTCAGAACTGAGTTATGATGTGTACATACTGCAGTAGACACTTGGAAGGCTACTGTCTGTGGAGGAGAGAAGGGGATGCTCATTAATATATTCATTCATGTTGCTGAGTTTTTTTTTTATGTTGATACACTGTTCAGAAATAATAAAATAAAAAATAATTAAACACTTGAAGTTTTCAATGTCTTTACTGTTCTGGGAAATTACTTTTTTTTTGTTTGGCACAGGCCATGTAACAAACACCACTGTCCAAATTGATACAGCTGTTAGTCTTTTCCTTCTTCATCTCAACTGTTAAAACAAACTCACTCTAGTCAACAGGGATCAACAACGTGATGTGGTTTAACTTAGTCTTGTCTAACTCTTTACTTTCTCCTAGTTGAGCCACTAGGGGGAGCTCTTGGCGAGCTTTTATTTCATTTTCTGTTTGTGAAGACCTTCTGAAAGAATGAATGGATAAGAACAACTTAATCCAGGCATGGTAGAGATTCAATTACAAAATCAAAGTAAAATCAAGCATTTATAATCGTTAATCAATGCAACTTATTTTATAAATAATGGTATTTTCAAGTCAGTAGTATTAAAAAATATTTTCCCAGACAGATTTCTTGTTCTTTAAAAGACACCGTGTCCCAAGTTACCGTATGTAGTAAACCGGCAGCTATGAGAAAACACAGCAAACCTCCATGTGAGTCTTCAATATGTTATGT
The DNA here is from genome assembly GCF_000485575.1 of Poecilia formosa. Lineage (NCBI taxonomy): Eukaryota > Metazoa > Chordata > Actinopteri > Cyprinodontiformes > Poeciliidae > Poecilia > Poecilia formosa. Next base: position 170,791 of record NW_006800223.1, read on the forward strand.
CAAGAATTGGCCAAGAATTCACGCTGTCCCATCCCACCCTGCAAATCTAGTTAACCGGGTTTCTCTTAATCCCTTACCCCCATTAAGGAAACTGGGTTTCTGGTTTGGACCACGAAATCAGGTTACAACAGAAAGCCAACAGCAAGTGGGTTATTTGCGCACTCAAAAACTCACCTCAAGGAAGAAGTGATAGGGCCGTCATGCAACAACCCTGTTGTTATGACCCTGTTGTCATGTGGTATCCAATTTTCAGTTTAGCTGCGGAGAAAATTAAACGCATGAAGATGGAAGTAACCTTTAAGGAACACTGAACACTGATAAAAGGTCTTCTGAAGGTCATTTTGTGGAAGTAAAAGTTGACTCACAGAACCTTTAGAGAACAATCCCTGGAGGTTCGCAAGGGCCATACTGTGGATATCAGAGGTAATCTCCAGGAAGTATTCAAAAAAAGTTCCTTGAGGGTTCTTTGAATGCCACCCAGTGAAAATTATGAAAGTTGACAACATACTTCATACTTCATAGGACCTTTACAGAGTTTTCCCTGAAGGTTTCCAGGTTTTAATACTATGATTGTTACCTTCTGGAACCTTCAGGCAAATATCCCCCCAAAATTCCTAAAGAGTAACACTGAATGTTTAAAGCAGGACTTCAAGGAACCTTCAGAGAACATTCTTTTAATGTTCAAGGAAAGCTTTGAGGAACTTTCCTCCATGCTTCTGTTAAGAGAACAAAATCATCAACTTCTGGCTCGTTATATTCTCTTGTGCTCCAGAACTCAATGATTCCATGCGTGGAAACAAAAGCCACACAGAGATGACAATCAACGCTCCACATCATACATTTTCAGAGTTTATTCTAACATTTAAAGTATGACATGCCATCAACAACACAGACACTTCAAACACACTAAAACAGACATTCATTTACCTGAGACAAATGGAAAATAAGAAAGAAAGAAATGCAAAGACGTCTGGAGATTTGCAAAAGCAAATCTGATTTGTTACTCCTGTGTACAAACTTTTATAGTAAAGGCGTATTCTTGTCTTTAATATATTCAAATAAGGCGTATCTGCTTGTTCAACTGGAAGCTGTCTCAAACTTTCTTTCAAGTTGTATCCTCCCTCGACACCTGTTAAATTCTGAGAGAGCAACTGTCCCTTTCTAAACAACCAAGAACAGAGTTCCTCATTAACTGTCCTGACCTCCTGTTGATTTATGACTTTCTGAGCAGAGAAAAACAGATAGGTATTTCACAGATAAGTGTGAAATCTGGAATCTTTCCCGTCTTCTCCCTACTCAGATACCTCAAAGAAAAACTTAAAATCCTGTAGGAAGTTGAAGCAAATGTTATCTCCACAGACCTCATTTGTTTTCCTGTCATTCAGCACTTCAAAAGATTGACTCTTGCTGTAAACCAGAAGTAACACAAAAGTCAGCGGGGCAGAATGAGGTGAAATTCTTTTTTCTAACCTATTAAATGAAAGAATCAATCCTGAGTATAAGAATTAACACAACAATCTTCCAAGAACCTTTCACCGTATACCTGAGCAATTTTCCAATACTAAACAAAACATTTTCTTTCATACATTTTCTATTTGATTCTGATAAACTAACAGATATTACAATTTCAGAATGAATTAGTCACTAAAATGATTAATTCTAAAACTATGATTGGACTATTTTCAATCAGAGCATGCTGTTAATAACTAAGAAAAATGTCATACAAATTAGATGATAGTGGTTTTAGATATTCTATATTGTATTCAGTATTTTCACCAATCTTCACACCATCCCAGATGCTAGTTTGGAAGACTTTTGATGATCTTTGGTGAACAGAGCAAACTTCTCTCTCCCATGCTCATCCAAGTGATACTGCTTTCCTGCAGATGCTAATTTTATGGCCTCCTGTCCTTCTCTGATAACACAATATGCCTCACTCAGACCTCCCATTTGATCTCTATCTATCTTTCCTTCCTGTAAGTTGAAAACTTACCCATCAATAGTTTTAGATGAAATCATTAACACAAACCTGTTCTAAATTAAGAATTTTGTTCAAAATAACCATGCTCAATATACCTTTTTTCACATGTCGTAAGATTAACTGTATTAAACACTAAAAATATTCATTTTTCCTCAACACTTCCCAAATAGTCACATCATGGAGTAGTTAATCTTCAGGGAACATTTAGTAAATGTTCTTTGAAGGTCATAATATAAAAAGTACGACATTTGATGTCGGCTCTCACGGAACCTCAAGAGACAGTAAGGGAACATTTTGTGAAGGTTCTCAAAGTGTCACATTGTGAATATCGCCAATAACCTCCAATTAAAATTTCTTGAAGTCAGTAAAAAGGTTACACTCTGAATTTTAAAGCTAATCTTCTGTGAAACTCTAGGTAATGTACCCAAAGGACCCTGTTGTAAATGTGGAACTTAATCTTTAAAGAGTCTTAGGTATCCCCTGTGGAGATTATGTGTGGTGTGAAAATTCACATTTCCCACTCCAGGTATCTTTGGAGAGTGTTCCCTAAAGGTCCCCAGGCTGCAGGAACTTTTGGGGGAATATTCTGTGAAGATTTAGAAAGGGTCCAACTGTAAATATTGAAGCTAACCTTCAGTAAAGTTTCATGGAATGTTTCTCAGAAGTTCCTGAAATATCACATCTTGGATTTTGCACTGTGAAAGTTGAAGGTATCAGGGAACCTTTAGGGAGCATCATTCTATCAGTGTTGCAGCTGCCTTCTGGAAACCTTTAGGAATGTTCCCTGAAGGTGCCCAGAAAGTCATACACTGTTGAAGCTAATCTTCTTGGGGCATCTAGGAAATGTCCTCTAAATGTCCCTGTAAATGTTGAAGCTAATTGTCAAAGAACTTTACCTAAAGACTGCAATGAAATCAAGCAATGAATATTGCAATTAACATACTTTCTGATTTAGGAATTTTCCCTGAAGGTTATTTTTGAAACTTTTGAACATTCCCTGGAGGCTTGTAGAGGGAAACATCATGAATGTTGCTTAACATACATTCAAGTTACTTTAGAGAGAAGATTCCTGAAAGATTCCGCAAAGGTCACACTGTAGTTGCTGAATGTAACCTTCAGGGAACCTCCCCTGTGTTCAAAAGAGTTTCAAACACAGTAAATCACAGAAAATTCCGCTAAGGTTCTTCATGTAAGGAACTTTTCAAAAACAACAGCTGACTGTTCCTGGCCAATGATCAATGTGAAGAACATTGTAGAGCTTGTAAGTTATCATTGTCTCCCAGTCGTTGGCTGCTGTTTTCCCTAATATTTAAACACGGACTGTCAAATTTCTTCACATTTACTTCATCAGTTATTAAATAACCACATTGAAATATTTGCTGGGCAACATTCCTCTGTCATGAGGAAAGTTAAAGAACATTTCACTCCTTAATCATAAATCATTATGTTAATGTTGATGATTTCAATACGAAGGTAGATTAGTTATAAGTTAAATATTTATTATATATGTCAGCCTATAAGAAAAACTGGTATTGACTCCTAGCATTGCTACTCTGAAACATCAGAAAATGTTTGTAAAGTCTCTGTTTCGGTATCACCTGACCACGCTGATGTTCTGATGGGCAGCTTAAGTGCGTGCGTGGAATCGCCGAACTTTCTCCACGGACTCTTTATAAATGGGTTAATGAGCCTCCAGCCGCCACGTGACCCTCGAGTTATATAATATATAGGTCAGCACGTTTCTCGCTGGCACGTGCAGCCTTCTGTCTTACGTAAAGTCTCGTGCAAAGGTCTCGAATAACACTATGTAGGTGAGCGCCGAAGATCGTCGATACTAGTGATGACCTATCACTCCTCATATATATTCCTGATCCTTTGTCCTACAAAACTCCTCAAAGTAAATGTTTTCACTAAACCACACAATAGTCTACTTCTGTTTCCCGCCACCGCCCCCCCTAATTATTCTTCATATTTTAGAATTTGCTATATAAAATCAGCTTACCATTTGTTTTAGAATTTGTTCAAAAGAAATCATCTAAATGCTCCAGCAAAAAGTCCTTAAGTTTATCAGGCTTACTATAAAACACTAAATAAATCAATTTACAAAGTACTCATATTCAATGCCACCCCTGCAGAACCTTCCAAATGTTCCTTGTGGCTCAAATGTTGTTTTATTGCTTCCAGACCACAGCAGGGTTTAAATCAGACCAAGCTCTTCTATTTAATCTTTGTTATTTGCTGCCATGCACGTTGTTTTATGTACTTCCCCATTTACAGACCTAAAAACTCCATATTAAAACTTTTTAACACGTTTGACTCCTGTGTAACTGTGTTTGTGGATTTGCTAAAGGACACAAACAGATGAAAAAAAATTCTGAGAAAAAAAAAAGCCAATTTTTTTCAGTGCCCTTAATCCTCTTCCGTAGTCAATTGTTCCAAAGTATCCGAACTTGTAATTGTGAAACAAATTCTTTCTGTCATTACACTGGCATTTAGTAAAATAAATATTTTAACAATCTTAAATGACCAGGGATAGGAATGGTTTAGTTTGACAAAAACAAAAGAACAAACAAACAAACAAACAAACAAAAAAAACATGATTTATAATATATAATTTTTTTTGAATGAAAATTGATTTGAAAAAAGAAACAGAGTGAGACCTCACTTCTCTCGTTGCTGGGAAAGGAAGGAAGCGAGAAAGCTTGCAGCGGCGTCAGATGGGTGACGCGCTCGGGGCTCTTATTGAGGTCACCGAAACGTGTACTACACGGGGAGGGGAAGAGGAAATCTTCCCTCTGCGCTGTCGTAAGTGACCTGGCTCTATTCGGCATGAATCAAAAATGAATTTATCAGCACTGCCGGACGCTCACTGCACGCTTCCTGTCAGGCCATTTAATTGCCCTTCAAATGGAGTACCTGTCACACGAAACTGCAGTCAGAGTTGTATTTTGTTCAGCTTAATCATAGAATAATAACTACTGGCAGAAACGTTGTCGTTTTTCTGTGACTGGCTCTATTAAATTACATTTGAAAAAAATATATATATCCTCAGAACGTTGCAGCTTTTTCGAATGTAGACCTGAATAAACCATATAGGTAGCTAATGGAGGACAAGACCAGCGTGAACTCTCTCCTCCTTTCCCCGTCCGCTATTGAAAATGGGTGTTCCTCTCTCACACATCCCTCACGTTTCTACCCCCACCCCACCCCACTCCACTCCTCTCCGCTCCACTCACATCGTTCTGTGTAAAAAAAAAAAAAAAAAAGGAACTACGCGAGGAGGAGGAGAAGGAGGAGGAGAAGGGTGATGGAGGTGGGGGGTGGGGGGTTTGAAAAAAAATGAAGTCAATTATACAACACCCCGGCTATCTGAAGCTCCCTCCTTCCCACCATCTCTTTTATGCATTACACCACAACAGCTGGTGTCTCAACATGCGCGGCGGCTCTCCGTAGCCTTCACCGGGAGCACCGGTTCCAGTCCGCAGGCATGTCAACCGGGGGCTCCGACAGCACGGCGGACAAACCGGCAGGTTAGCCCTTATGCTCTGGTTGTCAGTACTTTACTTTGAGTTGATGCTACAGTTTTATGTATTTATTTTTGTTGAACTGCTTCACCTTCTTTCCAATTTCTAACGATAAACATATTTAAATTGAGATGCATAATATTTAAAAGGTCTGTTTTGACTCTTTTATTGTTTAGAGTAATTCAGCTACTTGTCAGTGAGGTTTAGTGTCCCTCTTAATGTCAGGGTTTAGCCACAGTAGCTTTCCGTATCAAACTAACACTGCTGAACTATATTGTTGAGTTATCTCGTCGCGCGCTCCACGCACTTTGTTTCATTCAATGTCCGACCAACGGCAAGCACGCGCATGAAGCGCCTTTGTTGGCTCTTCACCAGGCAACGCTCCGGCAACAACCACGTCAACACCGCTATGACGAAATTTATAGCACCTCCCAAGTTTTACAATTTAAATCATTGTTATATATCTGTCTTTATCCTCGAAGCTGGCGGTGAGCCTTTCTTCATGTTTGACCCGACCGTCACCAAGAACTGCCCCAACAAGAGCTTATCTTCTCTGCGTCACGTGTTTCCACGAGATACTGTTTCTCTTTCAGGCTTCCTCCCGAAAGTGGGTCAGTAGATCAGTAGAGCAGCGCTGCCTTCACCATGCAGCAGGGGGAGGCAGCTTGGTTCCTGCGGTGGCCGAGAGCCGCTGAATCAGCTCAGGGAAGAGTGCAGGAATGTGAAGCATGAAAAGACTGAAGAAAGTCCCACAATATTTCCAGGCATAGGAATGTCCCTTGAAAATGGGTTTTGATAAATTTATACGTGACGTTCTGACAACGCAAAACTCAATTCGGTATAAGTCATATCAAAACTCAACAGCAGTGTTTAAATGAATCCTGGCATTAAAATATATGGACTTTTCCAAAATAAATGGAATGTGCTTGTAAATGAACAGTTCCAAAAATTAAGTTTGGTTGAGTTTTGTTTATTTCAGGCATACTAGAAATAAATAGTTGTAAGTTGAAAACATTCTGCCTACCCTACATTTATGACAGAACAATTCAAATGTCTGCAAATTAAGATTTAAATAGACAAAAATAATTAAATAAGCTGAACTCCTTGTCTGTCTTGGACAAAAAAAAAGCCTGTATGGTTGTTTTTTTCATGTGCATATGGGCTGTTGTCTTTAACACGGTTGTCTTGGGATTGATCCCATTTGCTCCATGTTTTCCATTTCTCTCTCCTTCCTGTGTCTTGTCCAATAGCTATGTAAAGCAGTGTTTTTAGGCAACTAGTGCCTAAAAACACTGTGCTTATTGTTAATATTTTACTTAAGTATAATTTAACTTAACATTTTCAGGTGCATTTCCCCTACATATCCTTGTTCAAGCACTGAAACTTCACCCGCAATTAAACTGTGAATATATACAGCGGATTGCCAAAGTTATAATTTGGTTGTATCCTGTGCATAAATTAGGTTCACTGGTGTTAGTTTCCGTAATAGTCTTGCATGTCGTGCAAAAGCAGCTCCCAGCATCACGGATATCAAATCATGACCTCAAACTGGGCTAGAGAATAATGAGTCATCCGAGTCTCGCAGCATGTTTACAATGACCTTAAAACAGACCTGGCTCTGGAATTGCTGCCTCAGTTCCTGGACGCATAGATAGCAGCTCTAAGAATAACTCAAACTCTTCCTGATGTTTCACCAGAACATTGTTTTTCTTAACAGAAGTGAGTGTAAAAGTCAGCTAAATCTCAGTCTTGATCCATATTTTTTGTTGTTTTCAAAAAAAATAACTTTAAACTTGTTGAATTTGTAGAAGCTATTATTCTTCAATGCAGCCGTCCAGGGTTTGATTCCTAATTTTGGGGCATTTGATGTATTTTTATCTCTTTTTGCCCATTTTCTGTCTGAATAGAGCAAAAAAAACAACAACTTTGGCTGCTTTTGTCACTCATTTTACATGGAATCCTTGAACCTTAATATTATCAAACGTTTGTCAATTTATTATTCAGGAATAATAAAGATTAGACAGATTTGGCATTAGGAAATGGTGATAATTTCAAATTAGAACGTGTGTTTTATTTATAGCAAAATGCCAAAAAATACCCAACAATTTCTTAAGCCTTAACAACAACTTGACAAGAACTCAAACAAATTGTTAAACAGAAAAAACTTAATTACTAGGAAACAAAGCAGACTCAACTACTGGCTGATCAAACTGGTTTGAGCTGCAAGCTAAGTGCCAAATATCTAAAGGTTATCTAAACGCAGAGAGCCTATTAGTTTATTGTTTATCTTAAATTACTAATAATCAAACATCAGGCTAAATACGTCAGCAACGCATAAATGAAAGAAAGCATTCAACATCTACACTACCTCCATGACAGAACGCTGCTTATTGTTTCATGCTTAGCACTTCCTGTGTACAATGCCTCGCAGAATTCTTCAACCAAGAGAACCTTCCACATGTCACGTGGACTTAAATGTGTTTTTTTTTTTTTTAACGAAGAAGACTTTTAAGATTTTAATATGCAATGTGAAAAAGTTCACGGACTATGAATACATTTACGACCAAATAATTGAGGGGAAAAAATGAGGTCATATGTAGAAAGCATCCAATGTTTTTTTTTCTCCATCGTCAAATTAAAGGGCTGATTTTTTTTTACAAATTTTTAGTGTGTGATTATACTGTAAAAAGTAAGTGTAACCCTTTTTAACTGTGCTTATATTCATGTTTTCTCATGCACATTTGAAGCATCGTGTTGCAGGTTGAAACACATTTGCTGAATAAGTTCTGATGCCTTATTTACACACACATGCCATGTAACAGTCCAAGCCTGCACAGCTTGAGGTTTATAACAGCCACACGTAGTGTCAAAATAACGCTTTATGTAGCTTGGTTGATTTCTCTCCAAACTACTATAAGGAAACATGCCTGATTCACATTTTCTTTTTTTGCAACATGTTAAAATTTCAGTCAAAATTGGCATGACAATTGAATGGACTCATAGCTGCTGGCCCATTATATGAGTTTGATGTAAAGTATTAATTAAGAACAAATGATAAATTCACCTGAAGTTAACATTTTTTTAATTTCTTAGAATGGAGGAATCACATAATGTTCTGGTGTAAATAGTGTCCTTTAGACCTGAAACAGTTTTTGTCCTCTTCTTGCTTACTTTATTCATTTCCAAGCACTTTCTGTAAAGATCATGATCACTTTGTGGACAGAAAATGGGAAAACAAGCATTCAAAATCCAAAAAAATGCCTGACTACAAAGTACTACAATATTAAGCTACCATTTTCTGTATTTCTGCTGTAGCTTGGCTGTGTGCTTGAAGCTATAGCTGTTATAATTTTACAGCTTCAAGAAAACTAATTTTTACGAGTTTTTCTGAAGAATATCCTGACCTAAACTGGAGACTATTTCTACCCATGACTGGGTCTCTTTATCTGCAGGGACCTTATGCAAGTTTGTTTGTGAATTAGCATAAATAAGTGAATTAAAGACATGTGCAGGCAGTTGTCAAGCAGCTTAGACAATTTTCCAAGGTCTTTTGATTCTAAAGTGAGTTGCTGCATTGTGTTAAAAAGGGATTTTTTCCTCCTCTGTGCATCATTTAAACCCAAATCAGGTCGTTTATTGTCCACCAACAAATTCTCTCAAGGTGTTCAAGTGGAATTAAACCGAAAATCGTGCTTCCGCCTCATCCCGTCGCTCCCCTCCTGTATGTTGTCACCATGGCGCCCTGCAGGCCTGGCCTCTCCACAGTGCTCCTGTCACCGCTGGAGTGACTCAGTGTTGCCCATATATGTTAGTTCAAAGCACGAAACCTTCAACAGAGCCTTAGCTGAATGACATAAAGGTGGTAAAACCACCTGATGAAGGACGCAGTGTGCCGTGCTGGATTAGCTGCAGAGATTCATGTTGGGTGGAGGAGAGAGCTGGTGTTTCCACTAGTGCATCAGTGACCCACTAAACGGCACCGGAAAGATTAAAGAAAATATGTCAGTGAAATTCAGTTTTTTTCCCTGCTGCTGGTTTAAATCTTCCTGTGTACTTCCAGGTGTCATTTGAGCCAGAGAAGGGTCACTATGACATCTCAAAGTAATTTATTTTATGTTTAGTTTATAATTAATCCATTTTTATTCAGATTGCCGCTCTGAAGCAATTGCTTAGCCCTCCCATGCTCTTAAGAGACAGCCTCAATTGAACTCCGCTAGCTGTTTACCGTGTGTGATGTCTATCGGGTTGCACTGACCTCATGTTCGCTTTTACGAGGGTCTGTGTGTGTGTGTGTGTGTGTGTGTGT
>NW_006800223.1:180611-215926 GCF_000485575.1 Poecilia formosa
GTGTGTGTGTGTGTGTGTGTGTGTGTGTGTGTGTGTGTGTGTGTGTGTGTGTGTGTGTGTGTGTGTGGGCATGTGCGTGTGTGTGTGTGTGCGCGTGCATTTGTTTGTAATACCTTGTGGGGACGATTTTTCTGACACATCCTATGTTGTGGGGACCTATGTTGTGGGGACACTTGTGGGGACCGAAACCTGGTCCCCACAAGGGGAAGCCCTGGCTTTGGGTCAGGGGTCAGAGTTAGGTCTAAGGTGTGAATTGAGTTTTGGTTAGGGTTAGGAAAGGGTAAAGGGAAGGCTTAGGTTGTAGAAATGAATGGAAGTCAATGGAAAGTCCCCACAAAGATAGCCACGCAAACATGTGTCTGTGTGTGTATGCGTGTAGTTGTTACTGCAAAATCTGTCCTGAAAGCACGATCTGTACCATGAGCTAATTTGCACTCATGTGGAAAGAAATATTTCCAGGAAGGGTATGTTTTTATTGCTTTTTCCTTTTTGTGTGACAATGTAATCATAAAAATAGAATATGATTTAAGGGGAATAACAAGAAATAAAGAAAGTCGACTTAACCGTAAGACTCCTTCTGAAAAAAATAGTCAAGTAAATTTATGTACAACAACCCTAACTCTAAGGAAAGATAGGTTAATGAAGTAGTTTTTCATGAGCACATGGTATATAGTATCGGTCCAATAACACTTTTAGTTATTTTCATTAAACGTGATTATTATAAAAATAAAGGTGTTTTTTTTTGTCTGTGATGAGTCCACCAGAGGTCGCTTTGATGGTAGCTACTAGCTAACAGTCCAGTGGGTCCAATCTTATGCTTATAATCTTTGAACTAAATTATGACAATTATTATTCATGTTAACATGATTTGATTAATTTAGAGAATATCAACATTGTCTGGGAAAAAAGGTTCTCTCATAACAAATTTTAAGGCAATTTTAATTTATATAAATAAATATGTTATACTTTGTTGACGTACATTTTAAGAATGACCTGAAATTATTTCTTAAGCGCAAATGAGTCGATCGTACGATCTTGTTTCCAGAACACATTGTTTTGGGAACTGACAGTCTGACAGGACACTCTGCTTCCTCGCTGGAGGATTAAACTCAAAAAGAAGGCAATCTTCTTAAATCACCTAATAAATTACAATTAACCATGAAAAATCCAGTCAATAATTCAACCGAGGTACTATGTCGGTCAGTCGCAGTCAGCTATCTCACTATAAAGTGTTCCTCACGTGCAGGTTTGATTTTTTGTAAATGGATGTCACAATTTAAAGAGTCCACCCGAGAGTTGTAAGTAGGTCAGCGTTCCAACGGTTATATAAGGATTAGGCAAGACACAGAACAAACCTTATTTACGCACACGTGCCATTTAACAGCCCAAACCTGCACAGCTCGAGGTTTTGAATGGCAGTGTTCAGTCGGCGCATCACAGTTCGCCTGGAAACAGATGACTCCAGAGCAAGACTGAGGCAAAGCAGATAAGTTTGAGTGTTTGAGAAAGTAACGTGGCTGGAAGCTGAAGGATAAAAGAGTAAAAGAGTGAGGGGAAATGGCAGGATTCTTGAGAAGTTAGTGTTTTTTAAGTGAAATACATCTGGAGGGAGATGGGTAATAAACATGAGCGGGTTTTCGAAGACAATTTACCCTAAATTTTCAAAAGTAGTGAGTCACCCAATCATTTCCATGGCTACAGATGTATTATTTACAGCCCTCGGGCTCGATCTGCTTCTACACGAGTTTATGACAGAACGGGACGCTCTCAAGCATCGCAATTTCACAACTGGACTGTGCAGTGAGTCCAGTTGGAGAGCTTGGACAGCTTGTTGGTATAGGTTTCTATGGCCAAAAGTTGCATCCAAGCTTTACGTCATCAAATTCAAAGTATTGGATTTAGTAATGCAAAGCACACCACCAGTGGATTCTAGAGCAGTTCTCTGGAGTGGTTAATCATCTTTCTCTGTTTGGCACTCCATTGGGCAAGTCTGGATTTGGCAGTTGCCAGGAGAACGGCACTTGCCTGACTACAATGTGTTAAGTTGTTTATTTAATTGAAGAGATTAGTAATTGCAGGGCGCTGTTGCTTGAAGACAGTAACACTACTGCTTCCTCTGAACGACGAGACTCAGAAGTTCTCAAACCAGAACATCTCCTCTCCACACTTGGACCTGGATGTCCTGTCTGTCAACACCAGTAACACCACCAGTTTCAGGGTCAGCCCTGGTGGAGAACAACATGCCGAAGGAACAAATTTGACTCTGTACCCTGAACAAGCATACAGTTTTTGCTTTTGGAAACTAGAGACCAGACATCCTCTAGAAGTGATATGTGCATCTCATCTCAATTTACTCAACAATGCCCACAGCATGTCTTTAGGGACACTGTCATAAGCTGCTACAAACCTGTGAACTGGAAAATAAAACTGAACAGTTGGTCTTAACTAACTTTCAAGCACCCTGGAATAAACCTCAATAGGAACCACAGCAGGCAAAAAACTGTACCTAATTTTTTTCTGCTTTATGTTTTTCTTGACATCCAAGAGTCAGCTGGCATGAGAGACCGCTATGGTTAGTAGGACACAACAATGTTTAAATATGTGATACCGGAAAAGTTTTTTCCCAATGAATGTCAAACACAAGGTCTTCCATCAGACTATTACCCAAAGTTCCCAACTGTCTCTATTTGCGTTTTGCATCCTGCTGTTACCCTGATACTGGGCCTGGGCCCTTTTTTGGGCTCCCGACTGCAGTGTTCACTTGCAGCTACATCCGTGTCCTACTTGTCCTCACATATTAGATCGAGCTGCAGAAGAGGAGGAGGGGCCAATCCAAGCAGGATCCACGATGCCATCTGTCGAGCTGCCAAGGAAACGGAAAGGGGAGGTGGAGGAGAGGTCAGACACCCGTGTACAGTAAGAGCGGGTGTTGTCTATGGCAATAAACAACCTTGGTGTCATTTTACTCCTATGTAGTATCATAAACGTGACACTGTCCAATGGACAAATTGTCTCTGTGGAGTATTAAATGGCTCACATTGTCTCTGATCTCACAGGCAAAGCCTCAACTTCAACTTAGAGGATGACCTCAGCAGGTACACACAGCCTTCAGGTTATATATGTTGATTATGGATGATACATCAAGTTTGAATTTGACCATTTCATTTGTAGATCTGAGGGAGAGGATCAGCAAGTCAAAATGAAATGCTTCAGGTAAATCTCTATTCATGTGGATCATCTGAGTAGTTAAGGAACTTTTGACGTCAATGGCTCTTCAATGAGTTCTATGAGCTTAATCGGTTCTTCACGGAATTTATCACTTTATTTTACAATCATCAAAATTTAGATAGTAATGATGGAAATATGTACCTACAGGGAGCCTCACCGACAGATTGAAAAACGACGGAGGGACAAAATGAACAACCTCATTGACGAGCTTTCCGCCATGATTCCTGCGTGTCAGCCCATGGCAAGAAAACTTGACAAGCTAACTGTTCTTCGGAAAGCTGTACAACACCTGAAAGCCCTCAAAGGTACTTCATAACAGTTCGCACTGCTGTTTAAAATGTGGGTAAAGATGGTCTAATAGTGGATTCTCTTTGGTTTCAGCTGGGGCGAGCGGTGCCTTTGCCGATGCCAAGCACAAGCCTTCCATCCTGCCTCAGGATGACCTTCGGCACCTTCTGCTCAAGGTAAAATTCTAAAAGCTAAATAGATTGATTTGATTATTGGAAAGTCTTGGTGCAATTTACAAGGACAGCACATGAAGCCACCCACTTCTTATCAGCTCTTAAAACTAGGTAACTAGATAACGTGAGATCAGCTTCCCCTTGAATGACTCCACTTAAGCAATGGGACAGATGGCCTTACACTTTCTTTTGGAATATTTTTGAAAACTGCTCAATTCATTTTTGACTAACAGCCTATAAACTACTTTAGTTTAAACAAACACACATCACCAACCCTCCACCACTGTGTTTGATAGTTGTCATTAGGAGTTTGTGTTTGTTATGTCCAGATATCTGCACTTTGGTTTTCTCTGTCCAAGTTACCTTGCTCCATTACAACTATCAATTTTTCATCAGAAATTTTAAAGCCAAAATTTGTTCTGTTCCTTTCAGAGTTGATGTTTGATGTTTTCTCCTGGCAAGTTTATTAAAACATTCAGTTTAACTATACTTAGCTTCAAAACAGCATCTTGGGATGCATTCACAGAAACCCTGTTTTGCCAAACTTTAGTTCGTTTGCCTAGAAAGTTAGCTTTGTTTGGGGAGGTTTGAATGTTTACACAATCTTTGATGTGGAGAAGCAAACTCTTGTCTAGGTTCAATAGAAGTGAACTCTGGTGCGTTTCGAGAGCATGTGTGAATGAAAAGTGGACCGGAGAGCGATCCAAAGCCAGAGAGCAGCCCAAAGAGCAGGGCATTCTGGGTATATGCAACCAAAACAAACTCTTGAGTCTAACACTAGATGGAAAAATAGCTTGCTGTGTTTTGCCAACGACAAATCCAACAACAGCTAAAATCTGACACCACTTCATTTTTATTTGCATTTTGGAATGAAGGAAGTTACTCTTGGTGTCTTCTTCAGAAGTTTTTGTGTTGCTTTTTTCTGTGTTTATTGATGCAGCGCCACCGCAGGTGAGGTTGTAAACATGTTTTTCAATGGGCTTGGTTTGTTTGACACAGTGCAGTGTGAAAGTGAACCGCAGCAGCTGAAAATGTAACAAATGTTGCAATTTTGGTCTTCAGTTGAACAGCCAAGACATGAGTTGTTGCTTTTTCAGTCATGTATTGCATATTCCTAAACCCTCGCAATAACCAGATTATTTTCAATGGCGGTGCAGCAACATTGTACCTCACTCCATAAGTTCTCCCCGCTTGCATCATACCCCTTCCATTGTCTTACAACATTGGCAGTTTCCCCCTTTGAACTTTAAAAGCTTGATACATCTGTTCTCACACTCCTCAGAACAGGAAGCCCATATGTTATAGCTTGGATTTACTAAAGCCAGTCTTCCCAGTCTGGGATTATGGCTTCGGTCACATGCCTCAACTGTAGCCTACACTTTCCCACAACATGTCCACTTCCTCTTTTTTTTTTCTTCTTTTTACCGGCTTTTTATTTCTCAATGTTCTTGGTGTCTTCATGTCAAGGCAGCAGATGGCTTCCTGTTAGTCGTAAGGTGCGATCGGGCGAAGATCCTGTTCATCTCAGAGTCTGTCTCCAAGATCCTTAACTTCAGCAAGGTTTGTTCAGTCTATACTGCACAGTTTGTTGTCAGTATTTATGCTTGATTTTTTAAAAAACAAACTAAAAAAAAACTAGAATTTTGATAAAGTCTTGACACAAATGAGAATTTACACTGAGCCCATGAAAATGCAGTGATCAGCTGTACCATGCAAAAATATTTATAGCATAAGAAGTTTTTCTTGTTTTGGCATTAATTTATGTTGTTCTATCCCACAAATTCCCAATAAAATATATTGAAGTTTGTAGTTATAGCGTGAAAAATTTGAAAATTCAAAGAGCATGCAAACTTTTACAATCTGTTTCAAACCCTGAATAATCTTTGATTTCTTTGATTTAGAGTTAGACTCACTCAACCACTAAAACAAAGCCTAAACTCTGTCGTACTTTAAATTGAATATGTACTGATTAAATGCTGAATTACTCGCACCATAAGTTTTACAAAATGAAGTCAGTAATATCATCAATACATGCGTTTCTCTTCCAGTTGGAGCTGACCGGCCAGAGTTTGTTCGATTTCATCCACCCCAAAGACATCCACAAGGTGAAGGAACAGCTCTCGTCCTCAGAGATGCTCCCCCAGCAGTGCCTCGTCGACGCCTCCAGTAAGACTGCAGGCGAAACCGAACTAGAGCAAACCAGACGGGAATCAGGTGCTTTGTGTCAGAACTTGTGGTTTTCTCTGTGCAGCGGGGGTTCAGGTCCAGGCCGAAGCCCCGGCCAGGCCGTCCCACTTGACCACCGGAGCCAGGCGATCCTTCTTCTGCCGCATGAAGCACAGTCGGGTCACAAGGAAGCACGAAGGCAAGCACTCGCTGCCCGCCGCTTCAAAGAAGAAAGGTGAATTCCAGTTTGTCAGATTCTGAAATGGCTGAAATGCTGCACGCCTTCACCGCATTGCATTTGGATTAAATGTTCATAAACTGCCTGAAGTAAGAGTTAGTAAAGTTTGAGGAACTAGATAAAAATATAGGACCCATCAGTTCATAAACAAGGGAAAAAACAACCAATATTCTTCAGTCAAAACTATTTTGTTCCACTTTTGTGAGTGACTCTAAATATTAAAAAAATGTTTTTTTGTCTCTTTTCACTAAAAATAAAAAGAGACAATTTAAAAGACAAAAAGTAGGTCTGAGTAACAACAAACAAGTGAAATAGTCCAGGAGCTGCTGAAATGACATGAGTCGAGGTCTGGCGCCATCTAGTGGTACAACCTGATCACTACATTGGGAAATCAGTAACCTTCCAGGTGCCTCATGCTTTTATTTTGCACCGCAGCTTAAAATGTTGTGTGCATCTGTACTCAACACCAATCCTTCATACAACAACGTTTCACTGCCTTTACTGCTGCATTTTGTCTCTATCAGCTTTGCACATGTGGAGGATTCTTTTTGTTTTCAATTCACCAATTAGTTCATGCAAAACAAGCATTGTACACTAGCAAACAGAGGCATTAATCTACAAAATAACCAATTAAATATTAGAACAACCAACACCAAAAACAACAAAAAAAATGGGTACAAATTAAAACGGATCTAGGACAAAGACAAAAATGTAATTGTTTAACATATGTGGGTTCGAGTTCATTTTTTCTTCTTTCCATCTTCATTTTTTGATATTTTTTATTATTATTATTTTCTTTAACATTTCTTGCTTTAATTAATCTTCCTGTGTGGTTCAGGTTGTTGTCCTCCTGAAAGGTGAACTTCCACTAACTCCTTCTCAGCCTCCACCAGGTGTTCAAACTCTCTGAGGTTACTTACCAACCAACCTAACCCTGCTTTAAGGATCTCTGTTCCTTTTTTTGATGCTGCTTAAACACTAACTTTCTCCAACAAACAAACATAAACTCCCACTAAAACACGTCGAGCGTTGTCACCTCACGCGTTGTTTCTGCCCACAGAGCCCTACAGGTACTGCACCCTCCACTGCACCGGATACATGCGGACCTGGCCAAGCGGCCAGCTGGACCCGGAGGGCGACGCCGCCGACAAGGAGACGCCCAGCCTGAACTGCCTGGTGACGGTGTGCCGCCTCCACCCTCACGTCTCCCACCAGCCCCCTAACGACGTGAACGTCAAGGCCACCGAGTTCGTAACCCGCTGTGCAATCGACGGCAAGTTCACTTTTGTAGATCAACAGTGAGTTTCCACTTTCTAACTACGTCCATCCGCACCATTGATCTTGTCCTCCCCCCCATCCCCTACAAACCCCTTCACCACCACCACCCTCGCCGTCGGTTACGGGTTTGCTCTGAAGCCACGGTTCAGCTGAGAAAGGAATGGCAGAGGCTTGTTGTGGCGTCGATTCCTCTGTCAGTGGAGATAATCCTTTCTGTCTTTGCCGTTGTTTCTCAGAAGAAGCTGTGCGTCTTGATGGCATCACATGACAATCTCTTCTCACTTTTTTGGGAAGTAATTACACAACACCAATAATGTAAAGTGATTCAAGTTTGTCCAATTTCTGGTGTGAAATGTTGAGGCTGCTGTTCAGCTTTTGCTAGAATGCATTTTATTGGACACAATCTTGGGAGGTTGTAGGAAAGACAGAGAATGCCTGAATAGTTAAATTCCACTCCTTCTGTTTCCTACACAGAGCCACGACAGTCATTGGTTATTTGCCGCAGGAAGTTCTTGGCACCTCCTGTTACGAGTACTTCCACCAGGACGACCTGCAGCACATGGCGGGGAAGCACCGGCAAGGTGATGGAGCAAACTGTAATCGTAGAAATCCCCAACTTTCAACACCTGGAAGAAGGTTTTCACGCATCATTTAGAAGTCCTTAGAAGTTCTTTTTGATGAAGTCCAATGTCTTGTGCAGTTCTTCGAAGCAAAGAGAAGATTGAGACCCAGTGCTACAAGTTCAAAACAAAACACGGCCCCTATGTTACACTCCAAAGCCAGTGGTTTAGCTTCACCAATCCGTGGACCAAAGAAGTCGAGTTCATCGTCTCTTCGAACAGGGTTATCTCGTAAGTGTGTTTCCCCGCTCAGATTGGGTTCGTGTTTCATGCATTATATCTGCAAGCTGCAATGCTGCTCTGCACCAACAGGGGGCCTGGTCACACAAAAGACGAAAACGAGGCTGGCAGCTCGAAATCGACTCAGGGTGAGGTTTTCATTCAAAACTGTAAAATCAAGATGTTTTCTTGATCTTGCCTTTCACACTTGAATAAAGCCATGTATAGTTTTTCCATCCCTTCCCAAAAGCAGGAAGCTTTGAATAGATATGCCTCATAAAATTAAGTGAAAATATTCCAGGGAAATGAATACTTAATTCTTTGAGGCTTTGCTTTAGCAGAAGAAGCACAGCAAATCCCGGAGATTCCTGGCCTCTCCACTGGTGTGGGCACCATGATCTACGCAGGCAGCATAGGGACCCAGATCGCAAACGAACTGAGCGACACATACAGGTAAAACGCTTTTGGTATGATATGTGAGAAATAATGCTAATATTTTTAAAACTAGCATGAATAATTGGATGGTACCATTAAAAAAGTCCAAACAAGTCATACAAATAAGCAATAAGCCATGTAGAAAGACATGAAGGTTGTTGTGACAGAAAATCACATGAAAGGCAGATTTAGGGTGCATTCACACCAGCCATGTTTAGTCTGCTTTAATCGAACTCCAGTCTGGTTGTCTGTGTGCTTGAGGAAGTCTGAATACGTAATCAAACTCTGATGTGGACCAAAAAAAGCAAAATCTGATCCGCTGCCTACAAACCTCAGTCTTGGTTCGGTTGAAGTGAAATCTGGTGCCGTTCAAATGCACCAGACTGCTCCAAAAGCAGGAAGCGGACTATAGCGCAGGGCATTCTGGGTAAATACAATGAAAACAAATGCACAAGTCTAAAACTAGTGGGAGAAATGGCTCATGATAGTTCCCTTGTGAAAAATAAATATAGTATGAATATAAAGTTTTAGCATATTCGAGCATGGTTGAAGCCAGACTAATCATCAGTATGATTGAAGTATGTTATTTTGGAACAATGAATTTTGTGCTTAGTGTATTTTAATTGTAAATAAATTGTAGAAAATCACAGTTTGAAGTGTACTAAGTGTACTATCACATGTGTTTTTGGAACAAATAAAGGTATCCTTTGTACACTTTGAATGTACATTAAAAATATACATTTTTACAAATATATGCAAAGTGTAATTTTTAGAGGATTATCCAAAGTATAATTTTAATAATATTTTTAATTAGAACTTAAAGTATATTTCAAAAAAATATATATACTTTTAGAAAGTGTTCCAAAATATACTTGTCATTGCCTTCCACGGTTCTTAGTGCAGCGCCACCACAGGCGAGGAGGAGAACAGGTTTTTCAATTGTTTTGGTTGGTTTGACACAGTGCAGTGTGAAAGTGAACCGCACTGAAAATGTAAGAAATGTTGCAATTTTGGTCCCCAATCAAGCAGCACTAGACCTTCAAGGTTTGAATACCTTAAGCACACATCTCCAGAGTTTTATGTCTATTTTTAACAGGGCAAACTCGTCCCCATCGAGTGGAGCTTCTAGTCCATTTGGTTCTGTCCAGGAGAAATGTCCACTCACCAGCAGGAGCGTAAGTTGCCTCACTGCTACTGAAGACCGTCAACCACAGCGTATTTCTGCTTTAACTTTGAGCTTTAAGGTGCCTCTGACTTTTGCAGACTCCCAGCAGAGAAGAGGAAGCAGGCAGCTCTTCAACCTCCCAGTCCCAGGCTGATTCCAGTAAGGAAGCTGCTAAAAGCAGTGGAGCTCCTGAGAGTGAAGGTAGTTTTAGTTTGTTGGCAACTTTCAAACACAACTTCAGTACATCAAAATTGTGTGAAAATCAATGTTTGGTACTCCAATGGATGGAAAATGGTATTTAATAGTTTGAACGACCTGTTTTAAGTAATCAGGTAATCAGGCTAGCAACAATTAGCAGTATAAGCTAATATTTTATTTCTCAACAATGTATGCATTTAAACACAACTGCAAAGTTTTGTCAGTAGATGTTCAGTACTGATTTTAAAAAATTCAGACCATTGAAAGTGAAAGTAAACTATTGTTATTATTAATATTGTCATTAGTATTGTAACTATTGTTACTATTATTACTATTATTATAATATTGTCACGATTGTTACTATTGCAAATATAGTGTTTAGATGGGTGGCAGCCATGATTTGAAACTTGAGACATATTAGTTTGTGTTCAAATGTAACACATTATGTATTAGCACCCAAATAAACCCAATAAAGCATACAAGTACCTGCTTACAAGTAAACAAGACAGGATTCAGGGACAATAACTTGCCTTGAAAACAAAGCCCTTAGCATTGCTGAAAGTTTTAGATGAGAGTTCCTGAAGTTCATCCCTGTTCGCTGTCCCCCAGGTGAGCCGTCCCAGCTGGACCTGGATGTCCCAGGGCTCAGTAGCTTCAGCAGCGACGAGGCAGCCATGGCGGTCATCATGAGCCTGCTGGAGACGGACGTGAACATGAGCCAAACAGGGGACTTTGAGGATTTACACTGGCCTTTCTAGAGGGAGCTTGGACTCTCAGCACCCGCTCTAAAGTTCTTGTGCCCTTTTTTTTTTTTTTGCCAAATGCCACAAACCTGTGAACCGTTTAACAAACTGTTATCTGAAGACTTACCTATCCTCAACCAAGTAAAGGCGCTGGACTTGTCCTAAAAGTTGCAACATGTCTTACTTGAGAACAGAATTTTGTGACTGATCGTCTTGTTGGTTTCTTGGTTCTTGCTTGAAGCATGTTGAGGGTAAAGTGCCCCTGGAGCCAGTGGTGAGGCAGAGTCTTCCTCAGCGAGACGTTAGCACCTTAAGGGGGGTCTAGACCAACACATTCTACAGAAAACTAAAGGAACAAAGTATTTGCTCTGCTGCCATCAGTTACCAAGGTGGAAGAAGAAGAACGAGACTCTTGACAAATTGAGTGCTGCTATAGAAACTCCTCAAACTTTGAACAGTCGTGTATCCACTGGTACACGGTGAAAACGGTCATGTTTTCCATTACATGGATGATTGTCTTTCTTTTATTGTTGTTTTTATTTGCATTTTTGAAGCCCTATTTGCAAAAAAACTGTCAAGTAAAAGTGAGATAATTCTCTAAAAGGAGGTGTTTTGTGCAAACTTGTGTTCAGAGATTGTTGAAATAAGAATATTTATCCTTCTAGCTCCCCTAGATTTTGGTGTTTAAAAAGACAGACTCAATCACCCACATGTGGTTTAGTTTTAGTTATACATAAAAATTCTGAAACTAATTTTGTTGTTATTCTAAAATGAGTAACAATAAAGCATCACAATAAACCCCAACGTTATTAGCACAGGACAGTCACTTGTGGGTACAAACCCAATTGACTAGGGTTGAGGTTATTTTGTATATCTGTCTTGCTTGTAGGAAAATATTCTGCCGCTTTTTATCAATTTTCTTTTCCATACTTTTTTTTCTTTCACACACCCTTACTACGCACATGACACTGTAGCATACACAAATTGGCTACTACAAATTTTTTTGGGCATGTCGGAAGATTTTGCCACATTACTGACACAGCTCACAAAACCCCACATATAAATACATATACATGTCCACTATTGCTACAAAAATGATCCAACTATGGCTCACAAATCTGTTACATTAACCCTTTTTATGCCACTCCATATTGTGTGCTGTGCTATGCAGACGTCTTGATACTTGAAACTGAAAGTGAAACTGATGGCATGTCCAACTTTCTGATTGATTCAGCTAATCATTTAGTTGTTAGAATTATCTAAACATTCAGGAGCACACATAAAGCCTAAAGAAAACAAACTGAAAATGAGACAGTGACGTAAGCGCAAAGAATAACATCCCAATCCTGATACAGACACACTGTGAATGGCACACACTTATTCCCAATAGACATGGACTATTCCACAATGGAAGCACATCAGAAGCAGCATACATACCTGGATAATGGAGAGTACGGCTTGACAGCATCTTTTCAGTGTTCTCTGGACTTTGGGAAGAGAATCTGACCCACAGCAGCCCAGATCCTCCACCATATTCAACACCTGGCCTGAGGCGCTCTTCCACATGTTCACTCTTCATTTTGTAACAAAGACTTTGGCGTTGTCTTTGTCTCACCAAAACACAGGGCTTCAGTAAAGGTTCGAGAAAAGCTTAGCAAACTCCACATGTTTACATTTGTGATGGTTGTGCAGAAAATGCTTTTATGTGACATCACTCCCAAAACAACCAGTTGAGGTGTAAGTTGAATCCCATGGTGGTTAAGCTAGCTAGCAAATAGCTAGCTTACATAGCAAGCTTGTTGTGTCATGTTATGCTTAAACCTACAGGGTGAAAAAAGTGTCATATTTTACTAATTAGAAGTTATAATCAAATTTAAAATACTTCAGTGGCATTTATTTTAGAGGATTATTAGGAATTTCAATAACTTTGCCTGGAACGTAGATGTAAACAGTTATATTTTTTGACATGGATGCCCCCCACTAAATAAATGTATCTAATTTAAAGGCTGTGATATTCTAAATTCTTATTTGTGAGATTCTGCAACTTCATTAAATAATTCATTTTACGACTTTTTACACATCTTTACCAATAAATCTTGGTGACACGGTGAAGGCAGATGAACAATGACACAGCACAGAAAGTACTGTCATTTATTTATGTAACAAAGCCAAATTGTACCAGCTTTCTATAAAACATTCATACGTTTCTGTCAGTGGAATGTTAAGGGTAAGTAGAAGCCAGCTGCAGCAAAACAGTAACACATAGCTGTAATGCAATGATAAAGATAATATAACTAAAACACATCTCCAAATTATATTGCAAAAAAGATCTTTATTACCAAATAATACACATGTTCATTTGAATCCTTTGGAAAATATGTAATATATTGTTTTATTCACACAGTTCTTATGTTCTCCACAGTTGGGCTGCTGGACGGTTCATTTCGTCTTTTTCTTGTCAGAAACATTTCTATTTCTAGCTTGCTACGCTAAGCTAGCTTGAGGATCAAAGCAGTTTGATCAATTTGACTTGCAGCCAATCAGAAAATGAGCATCAGAAATAACATTTAAATATATTTTTTAAGTTATATTTTAATCTAAACACAAATATTGACAAACAAAACTAAAATTATGATGAAAAAATTAAGGCAAAAAAAATAATAATAATCGGCATTCTCCTCCCCCCCTTATCTTCCCTCCAGCTTTCTGAAGGCCCCACAGCGCCCCCTAGCAGTCCTCCACTTTGAAAAACACTGAAGTAGTCTCACTCATATTTTCCAGTTCGCTTACAGGCAGAATTTTTTTCCTTTGGTTTGCCATGCAAGCAAAAATGTTTTTTTGTTGTTGTTTGTTTTTGTTTTTTTCAGTCAAGCACTCAGATGCTTTGTGTTTATTTTCACGTGCCTTGTCTTGCAGATTGTTTTTATCTGTCATAAGATGGTGTTTGAATTCACATTTGCAAATATGATTCCTGGGTTGGAAAATAAGCTAAATATTTGGGATCAAGATGTAATCTGTTTTATTTTCCAACCAGCAAACAAACAGCAGTTGTGACACACTGGATCCTCAAATGTTGAAAACATGACATTATTGCCTTGAAGACACATCGCTTGTGTTGTAAATCAACAGAAATGAAATTCTTCATCAATTCAAAAACAAAATTGATTCATGATGTATGTTGGCATGTGTCATATAAGTAGAGCACTAATGGATACTGGTCATATCCTGCGATGAAAAGACATATGTTCTGATGTTTGTATGCTGTATTCAGATGGCTGGCAATGAACACTTTGACAGTAAAAAAGAATTTTTCAGAATATTTAATTCACTCCAGTTTTATTTTCACACCAAACGTTATTTTAATACATCAGAGGGGAACCAAGCAAATTCAATTAATTGATTGTGGTGCAGTTGCCTTTATTCATCTCACTGTCCTTTGTAGAAGCTTTATTTCCTACAAAGGACATTTATTCGTCTTGCCTTGGACAGATAGAACAGAGGACCTATGATGAGACCAGACTTAGGGAACAGCCTTGATAATTCAAAGAGAGTACACATCACATTGTTAATTGCTGAATGCCGGTAATACTCATAAAGGACAACAGGAAACATCACAAGGACTGGGAGGAAAGACATCACTGAAAGCACCATCACAGCCAGCACGTTACTTGCTGCCCGTCTCTTCGAGGAGGACACACCATGGGCTTGGTTTTGGGCAGAACTTTTCAGCCACAGTGACCGGACCACACCCCAGAGGGAGGCAAGCATTATCAGGAAGAGACAGGATATGATGATAGACACAGGCACCATCATCCTAACCATATCTTGCATCAAACCTGAGCAATGCAAGAAAGCAAAGTTAACAAGACTTATGAGGGAAAAGATTTTCAGACAAAATCTGAGATCCCAAAATGCATCTAGCTCCTGCATTCTTGCTTTGAGAGACTTGCTAACAAGGCGTTTTGCCTGCTCTGGTAAATGTGACACCTAGAGTTTTTCTGCTCTACCCCAGAACTTACCAATGGCCAAACAAAAAGACATGGTGAGCGTCCATGCCGTTCCAGAAACAGCCATGCGATACTCCCGTCTGCTCAGCCTCAGGTACAGCACCGGTCTGACCACCGCCCCATAGCGCTCAATGCACATACAGGCTAACAGCAGTGGACAACCAATCAGGTTGAACATACTGAAGATGTCTTTTGTTATCTTAATTCCATACGGTGAACTGCTAGACACTGAAAAAGTGGATGGCAAGAGAGTTATGGGTTTATAAGAGCCTTTGGGAGGCTGGAAGTATATTGAGGCAATGCAATGCCAGGATAAACAGAAAAAAACCCCACTTCTATTAAATATGAATCAACCATATGCTCAGATCAGTACAAATACTTACCTTCAACAACTGTTGTAACCCATTGTCAGGATGTGCAAAAGGCCTTTAAGTATTTGCATATTCTACAAGTGAAAATTTTTGTAAAATCCTTTTTATAACCCGTCTCTTCCTATAAAGACTGCAGGTATGTTTCCCATTTAACAGTTTATCATGCTGGATTATGATATTGGGCCACACAAAATTATTCCAAATGGATCCCAGGCTATACTTCAATATACTGTTGTCTTTCATGTTTTCAGTAGTAGCTAAAAGAAACGACTTTTGTCTCACATCATATTTCCATCTCAGGGAAACAGGAAGTTATGAATTAGTTCCTAGAAGCTCTGACCAACCTACAAAGTCAAGTAAGACTTTTGACAATTAGGGTGTCTTCCCCCTGCACCCCTCAACAGCTGGAATTTATCCAAATTAAAGGATGCATTTTTATGAAATTATTTTAAGTCTATTTACACAGAGATTGAGTGCCAGATTGAGTGTCTTCATTTCCTCACCTGAATAATTAGTTGTGCTGACTGGTTCCATCATTCCATTGTAAAGCAACTCAACAGGCATAATTAGGAGGTAGAGCAGATCCATAAGGACAAGATTCACGCCAAGAACCTTGAAAGCAAAGTTGTTTCGTTCAGGTCTTCAGGCAGAAAATCTGAAATTCTCCTTCAATTTCAGGTGCAAAATAATCTTTCAAGTCCCAAACTCATTAAGTCAAAGGTGCATGAAGGATTACTTTTCTTTCCTTTCCTGAAACATGGATTTAATTTAACATGCATAATTACTTCACTGTAAACTAGTTAAATCTCTTTTACCTGTGAAGCAGAGAGTATTCTCCTTTCTTTAAAAAAAACAACCAAAGGAGAGCAGCGTTGGCCACCAACCCGATGATCAGGATGAAAATGTCAGTGGCGAACCAGACGTTATTCAGTCCCAGCCGACTGCAGTCCACCATCATGGCGTGTAAATAGTCAATCTGCAGGGAGTTCTCATTGTTGAAGATGTCAGGAAGAAGCATGCTGGCAGTCTTTTGTCCAGGGTCGCTTCAAACAGAGTTCTGTTAGATCAAAAAGTTGTGATAATAGAGATACTAGCAACACAAACATACACTTTACCACTCTGAAATATGTCATGTAACTTAGCACTCCCTTCAAAGTAGACTAAGACTACACAAGTCTAAGCATTTCCCCGGACACAGAAATTAACAGTCCACAATTTCCTTACCAATATGTAACCAGGTGAAAAAAAAGAGTACCTGTAAAATATATTTTGAAAATCCTGTTTTGCTTTTATTTCACCTACAGGATGTAGTTCTTGTTTTTTTGTCAGCATGTGCTGTTGTGATACAGCTAGGTGTAATACATAAAATTGAAAAAAACCTCTTGCATGTCTGGAGTATGCTGTGGCTCTCTGACTGAGAAGGACCAGCGAGGTGTACTTGGTCTGACTGGGAAAAGACGGAAGAGAAGGACATTTTTGAGCCAGGGCTGGTTGGCTAAGACGAAGTTGATGGCTACATGGCTAGAGTCAAGATTTTCGGTAATTAATGTCTGAAATGTATTATTTTCCATGTACGAAGCTAAAGTAATGATGCCGTTGTCACTTTCTGTTTTTCCTCTTTTAGAGGTGCTACTGCCGTTTTATGTACCATTTTATTGCAGTTTGTTGTGTAGCTGTTGAGGCTGTTAAGGCGCCATTTTGTTGAAGCCATTGCTTGTTAGGAGGCAATTCATGCAACACAGGGCTGTTTTTGCTCCATATTTTGAACTTTATTTTTTATTTTTGCGATTCAGACTGTCAAGTGTCCCGTTTTGGAAGGGAAACTACCGTACTTTACTCCTCTGCCCCATCGTTCTCCCGTATTAATAATTTCCCGTAAATTAGGTCGAATAATCCCTTCGTCCCCCCGCTCTCAGGACAGTCAGTTCTCGCTCATTTGGCAGTAGTCGATAGTAAGTACTTTCCCACGCAACATTAATTTTCATAATGTGCTCCATTACATACATTACGATTCCCCACATGTTCGATTCTGGACTTGACTGCCTCTTTGTATTGAAAGTCTCGTGATCTTTGGCAGTACCATCAGAAATGCGAGGTGCTGACAGGTTGGGAACCACCGCAGCACAGAATATTTAGCAGAAATATTTTTGGAAGCAGAAATGTGTCACCGCTCATGCTGAGCCTCCCTGCTGAGTTTTGAGGATATTTTCAGACTTTTCACCGGATGTCTGGTGCGCTTCAGTCTTTGGGACAATTTGCTTTGGCAGGATAAATATCATGAGTGTTTTGACAAAACAGTGTAAACCAAAATTACCTGAAAACATTCTGTTGTGAAATGTTGCAACATTAATTTAGCATAAAGTTTATGTTTAAGTAGTAGCGTCTAACCTGCTACTTTAAAATGCTTTTAAAGTACATTCATGAAAAAAATTGGCTTTAAATTACACATAACCAGCCATCTGATCACTTGCAGTTTAATCAGATTTTCATACTGCAATTCTTTATTCTGTTTGCAAGTGAACGGAGAAAAAAATAATACAGGATCTCTTACCTCTCGAATGTTTCTCAATCTTTAACCAGCCGGTTCTCACTCCTGCAAAACTGTCAGCCTTTACATCATGCAAACACAATAGAACCGAGCAGACACAAAACAAATGAGCAGGTGTTCACTGTTGATTTTTTTTTTCCACCCCAAATGCAAAAATCATCTTCTTGTTTTGTCTGTCTAAAGATGAAACATCCACACACATTCAGATAATGGTACTTAAATGCAAGTTATTTTAATAAAAGATAAATAACAAAGCAATAAAGTAGCAATGCTGTTGATTTTTTTTGTTTTTGCCATGTTGCAATCAAAACTAAGCAATAGTGCAACCATTTCTAATGGACTGATGTTACTTAATCACACAGGTCAAATTTACAGTTTTGTAAGCAAAACCTTTTGCGTTTTGAAAGTGAAGCTATGACTCCTGGAATGAAGCTCTCTCGTTTGAGCTGGAGGAACAGCAGATTTGGTCTGGACTGATTGGGATTGGGGTGGAATCTGTTTTTAGATGTATGGATATTCAAAAATACTTTATTGATCCCAAACGGAAACTGAATAATGATTATGAATTATATTCCTAAACTCTTCATTTTCAGTGATAACTTTAGAGAATTTCTTAGAATTTAAAGTGGTGCAGTATGCCTGAAGAAGAAATACAACCAGCAACTTGTGTGGTGATGAGAAAACAACTAGGACAAGAGCTGCTTTGACTGCAACTTTCAGGAAACAACAATTCCATTTCTCTACAAGGAGACCAAAGCAAAGTCACAAGATGTCTGAAAGCAGATAGGGTCGCTTGAAAAGATGGACAGCCATTGTGATAGAATTATAACCTTGTATTTTCTGATGCATGGCACATAGCGGGTTGTGTGTACTAAAGGAAAGCCGTGTCTGAGGGTCACATCGGTGTAAATATGGATGAGCTGTAAAAGATTGTAGCATAGGAATGGCAAATCATTAAGAATGGCACAGCATTAGGGACAACATTAAATTGTTAAGCAGAGAGACCAGGGCTGACATATGAGAAAGCAACTACTCACTTGGTTTAGCATTGGAGAAGCTAGTGACTAGCATGCAGAGGTTGGTCACCCACTGGACTGGCTACTTCCTCTGTTTTCCATTAGCTTGGGTAGGCTGATATTAGCTTTGGAGAGGCTATACACTAGCATGCCTGGCTGGTCATTCGCTTTATTGGATTTTTTTTCTTTTGAGAATGGTTGTAAAAAAATATCTGGAAGGAGTCAGCGTTAGAAGGTTTGACATGTTCTTTTGACAGAATTGACTGTAATCCAACGTGACACCAAGCATAAACATAGATACGCGATACTGTATTATACGTAGCTGAAGTTGGCTTTCAATTGCAGCTTTCCGATCCTGAAAATGACCATGTTAAGCTTGAATAACATTGCTGTGGGTTGACGTTAAACAGGCTGTTCATGCTTGAAAATATGGCTGAATGTAAACAGGACAGGATCAAATGTTTCTCCACATTGACAGAAATTTTTGCAACCAAAGGTGGCATAGTTAGTCGTTAGGTTTAGAGGGTGAATACTTTTTCTCGTAGAGCCGTGTTGTAGAACTTGGTACTTCTTTGAAGAGCAACTTATATTTGATGCTATAACCATTGCCTGACCAACCGCATTGTTTGCCACTGTCAGAAATAAAAACAAGGTGAACATAATAACTTGAAATGAATGAATGAAATGAACATGGTTTTATTTATGTCTATTTATCTTACACATCATTTCACTTTTAAGACTTAATGAAAGGCTATCCAGCTCAAGTGGTTCAAAGCTGAAAACAGCAGGTTTGTTTGTGTTTTAAGATGTACCAACATAATAAAAAGAAGAGAAAAAACTTCCAAATATAACATAAATGCATGTACATGTATTAATAGCTAACAAAATAAAGCTTAAGGTTATGGAGTTTATCTACAGTGCTTTGCAAAACTATTTAAACCCCTTGAACTTTTGCACATTTCATCATGGTATAAACACAAACCTTAATATGTTTCATTGAGAATTCATGTGAAAACCAAGAACATCGTAGGGTATAACTATAAAGTGGAAGAAAAAGAAGACAAGACTTTGCTAAATTTTTACAAAGAAAATTTTGTCTTTTGCATCTAAGCCTCTTTACTCTGACACCAATTATGAAATTTAAAGGAACAAATCCGCTTAAAATGATATCTAATTATTTAAGTCAACCTGTGCCAAATTTAGCTTTTTAGTAATTGCAAATAAAATGACTGGCCAGGTAAGAAGAATATGGCATCACATTCCTGCCAAAAATCCTGAGGAGTGTATTAAGGAAACACAACAGAGCATCATTTATTAATCAACAGAGCATGCTTTGACCATGGACATTTCCACTTATTCACAGACCCGTGAATGCAGCACACCAAGTGGTAAAACAATTACTAATAATTAATGAATACGCTCCTCAGAGTTTTTGGCAGAAATGTGTTGCCATAGGAAATATTAAGCAGAGAAGCATAATTAATGAAAGGCCTGTGGTAAAATCTGGAAGAGCTGCAGACATCCACAGTTCAACTGTGAGAACCTGTCAGAAGAATGATTATAAGTCAATACAGACAAACAGACTTTTATGGAGGAATGACAAGAAGGAAGTTATTGCCACAACTCTTGTTGGGGACACAGGAAACATGGACGAAGTTACTCTGGTTTATCACTCTGGTGATAAAGCCTCTTCTCCATGGGCGTGGCTTTAACTGGTTCTTCCTCAATCGGTTCCAGACAGATTCGTGTCAGGGTAGGATCCTGGACGGATCCAAGATTAGCCGGGTCATGCCAGGTATTGAATGCAAGCGACTCGTTTGGCAGCAGACTGCATTCGTTGATTGGCTCATAGTTCTATGTCACTGGATAGGCATAGGCGGTACTTGCGGAATAGCGCTTACAGTGTAAATGGTTCAGGGCAACCCGTAACAAACGAATATAAAGAGAGACAAAATGATATTATCGACATATTGACCAGAGCTAATGTCCGCTCACATTCCCACATTCCTGCCCAATATAGTGAGATACACATTGCCAACAGGCATGTGGCTAGACCCAAACCAGACATTAACCAGCTAGACCGAAAGTTGACAATGGAGAAGGGGCTTAATATCGCACAGCATCCTGAACAAACCGTCTCCAGATTCATGCAACTTTAACAGTTAAAGGAAAGATGGATGGAGGATAAGTGTATAAGAGCAATCATGGAAGAAAACCTCTTAGAGGCTGCAAAAGACTTGCTCACCGTCCAGCAGTACAATGGACGGTGAGCAAGTATTTCTGGATGTATCCTGAACATACATCCAGAAATACAACAGAACAGTTTAGATCAAAGCACTTTTATTTGTTAGATCAGTCAAGTCCCAACCTAAATCCTATGCTTGCTTCCCAATTCCTATTGAGCTTGAGCATTTGTGCACAGAAGGGCAGACAAAAAGCTAGTAGATACCCCAAAAGTATGACAGTCGTGTACTTGTACTTCATTGCCACCCAAAATGTGGAAGGATGAAAGAGAGACTGTATGTTTACTTTTGCAAGGGACTGTAATCTATACTGCTAGACTTTATACACAAACTCAACAGAGTTTACAATGGATCAACAATAGATTTGCATTTTTTTACACCACTTTTATTATATAAAACCAGAGATTATCTTAAAAATGATCATCTTCAACATATACGTTGCTCTTTGAACTCTGGTGCTGTAGGACTCAAATAAAGCTCTATATACTCGATCTAAGCAAACCACTGTCCCCCTGTTGGGGAATGTCACAATGTCTAGTCAGTCAAGCACTTGAGTGCTGACTTTTGTAAGATAACACACAGAGAAAACATTAACAGAACTGTTTTGGTGTTGAAGATCAACTGAGAAGATCTCTCTATATTTTGAAATCCATACAAATAGTGCAAAATAGATTTGTTTAGTGGCTGGAAGAACAGCAGCATTCAGTCACAGTGCCGGTTGTAGTCATAGGTCCAGAAAGTACAAGAATATTAAGACCTCCAATCATTAACTTACTCACAGCTCTAGTCAATACATAAGCATCATTTCACTTAGTTAAAACTTAATTAGATCAGCAACACCTGAAAAAAGGCTGATAGGGATCTTCCTTAAAAGCAGTTAATGATAGAAAATACATTAAATGGCTTAGAGCTGCCTAAACACACCTACTACGGCAGGTTTCTCTTACAAATGAGGTTAGTGCACAAATTACAACCCCAGCCCAAGGTCCTTTGTTTACTGGATTGATAGAGTTCCTTGTAAGAAAGCAGAGATGTTGCTGATGGCCTTCTTTTTCACCAACATTTCAGGTAGAACTAAAAAAACTCAACTGTTCACTGGTAAAGTGCTGGCGGTAGGAAAAGTGCTTCAAGCATGCAGTAACAAGGAGTACTTTGTTGTTTGCTGCATTTCCTTCATGTCTGCTTTGGAGCAGGGCATTTTCAACAGAGAAAACGGGAATAACAAAACCTAAAAGGACTTCTTCAGAATGTGACTATGGCCTTTTCTTTCTTTGCTCTACTTCTGCATAGCCAGCTAGAACACCCTGTAGAGCAGGACAACAGAAGACAAAACTACTGCCACGGCCTCTGAGGTGGTGGGTTAGGATTGGGGTAAATAGGAGCTGGTGTTGGGTGGGGGTAAGTAGGCACAGCTGTGTTGGGGTTGGGCGGATACGTTGGCGTGGGGTACTGCGCCATGATCCGTGGCTGGCTTTGGGTAATGGTGTGGGCTGGGGAGGAGCCTGCCGAAGAAGACGGGGGAAGGTGGAGGTACAGAGGAGCCGATGGAGCGGAAGGAGCAGAGGGTGCAGTAGGAGTAGGAACCCTCTGGAGGACGACATGTGGGTACAGCTGGGACTCAGACCGGTAGAGTCCAGGCAGAGAGGTCTTCAGCAGACTCTCCTGACTCCTGAACAGGACACAGAACAACGAGAAGAACACGGTTAGTCAATGCAAGCCAATGTAATGTTTGAGTTCAAAGTGTCTAAGATTCCAAGACTCAAATGGTAAATGGCTTGTACTTGCATAGCACTATATCAAGTCCAGAGGAGCCCAAAGCGCTTCACATTACATTAAGTCATTCATCAATTCAAGCTTGTCACACGCTAATGGTGGAAAGCTACTGGATAGTTGCTACAGCTGCTCTGGGGCACACTGATAGAGGTAGCCCCTTTGACCATCACCAGCAGGCAAGGTGGGTGGAGTGTCTTGTCCAAGGACTCAGTGACAGAGTGTGGAATAGACTCCTACCACGGTCTCCAGTGGAGAAGCACATTCTTTGAACAAATCATAAAATGCCAATGAGATTTGACCATTAGCAGTCAAGGAGTAAAATCTAATATTTTAGTATATTGTCTCCTTCCTAAAATAAAGACCTAAGCCAGTTATTGCCAAACGTGTGACAACAAGGTAGTGTATGACAAAGTAGTTTATCATACACTATGTTCAGGTGTAGAAAATCTTGAGTTTGGGTATTATTCTATGTAAACTTTAAAATCATTTTGATTTGGTTTGTTATGGTGGTTTACCGTTGGTATCCTCTGTTCTCATATCCATTGAGGCCTCCTGTCAGGTAAAGGGGACTGTCGGGTGCCAGACGGGGGTTCATCCTTTGGGACAGGTGGAAAATCTTGGGTGGAGGGAAGGCTTCCCACTCTCCCTCTTCCGTCTCCAGCCAGCATTCACTGCGGCGGCCTGATCTCTTCTCTCTGCGTCTGACCAAGACAAAGGTGTTTCAGCTAACTAGAGAACAAGCCAACATGTCTCTCAGCCAAATGCCCAAGCCCACCTGCTCCGGCAGTCTTTCTTGGCACGGTCCCGGCTAGATCGTTCCTGCAGGCAGCAGACGAGGAAGGATAAGGACATGGCGAAAATGACAATGCCACTCACAACTGAAGCCAGCACGGCCACTCTCAGTCCACGGTCCTCCGGTCTGGGGATTGCTGTTATAAGATAAAGCATGCTTATATTAACACTTCTGATCATTTGTTTTCCCTCTGGACTGGATTGACTTCAAGGCTAAGCCATAAGATAATGACGTTGACCATTAATAATGCAGTATACATAACCACATTCAAAAATGGATCTATGCACCTTCGCAGACGGGTAGGTAGTTGCTCCACTGCGCTTTGCCGCTTCTGACATGGCAGGAGATTTTGTCGCTGCCGACCAGCTGGTATCCCTCCCTGCACCAGAAGGCCAGCACACTGCCCACCGACATGCCTGTTCCACTCTCCACATAGAAGGAACCCCGACGAGGTGGCAGGACGGGGACGCAGGACATACCTGATTGAAAGGGAAACAAAGACCAAGCATTATCATATGGACCCTTGTTTTTATTTTTACTCTGTAAAGTGGATGAGACAGCAAGGAATACCAGGTATTCCTTAATAGGAATACCTGGTATACCTGGTAAAAGTGGTAATAATGACCTTCTCTGCTGTTCTTGTGGTTGGAAGTCCTTGTGACAAGATGTCAAAGAAAGTATGGGTGTTTTAAAACTGGGTTATGATCTATTAGTGTTTGGACTTGGTGCTTCATCCAAGTCTATATTTTGATCATTTCTTGGTTATTTCTTTAGTTTATCCCTTGTGTCAGTTTAGTCTCATTGTGTTTTAGATTTGTTTCTTTTGGTTAGTGTACCTTTCGGTTTACTGTTAAGTTCAGGTGTCTTTCTCTCTCTTAGTTCTCTTTGTTTTTTGTTTTTTTTACCTCACCTCATCCCATCATTATCCCCTTCCCAGCTGTTAATCACTTCCTCTTTTTCCTCTTACCCCAGCTGTATCCACTAACCTGTCATGAACTCTCCTAGTTCCTTTTTCATTTCCACTCCCCCCTAGTTTGAAAATATGTTAGATTTCTATAAAATTATTGTGGATATTCCCACATTACTGGGGATCTATGCAAGTTGTAGATACCACCTCTTGCTCAGTGACTGCTGGATGGAGAAATGGATGGACGGATGAGTAGATTGAAATCCATTTTTTATGCCGATCCAGCCTGTGTAGCAATATTGCATTATGATTTTGCAAAGCTTGAATTTACATAATTCACGTCATGATATTTATACTGTAAAAACAAGTAATGAATTATATCATAAATAAGGAAGTTTTCTGCAGATTGTAAATGTTCTAATGGCTTTTTCGTGTTTCCAGATGTTGCTATAATGAGTAATAGCCAGAGGGGAGCAGGATTCTTCTCTATTACTTACTGTGTCAGCATGAATGTAATCTGGGAGTGTGTGTGCTCGTTTATGAGTGTGTTAGTGGGCCTATGTCATCCCACTGTAAGACCCTGTGAACATGCAGGCTGCTCTCTGCTGATTAGGAGTGACAGATGGGAGGATTTCTGCAATGCTAGAGACAGCGAGAGAGACGATCCCGTGATCTTGTGCAAAGATGATGGCAGTCACGTCAAAGCACACACACCAGACACGTGCATATAGGGATACAGGATAGAGCACTGGGAAAAAATGGGCAGGCTGTTAGTTTTTGTTTTAGTCTTTTTTTTTCTTCTTTTTTTTTAAAGATGGATTTATAACCCATTTCTGTTCCCTTGCATATTTCTTCTTTTATTTTCTTTGCTCTGGTTTAGATCATCAAACCGATTTTACCATCAGACAAAAATACCCTGAGTAAAATACAATGCAGATTCATTATCAGGAGAAAAAAGTTGAGTGAACCTGGCCCTAAAAAAAGTAATTGCCTCCTCAAACTAATGGCCGTCACATTCTGGACTCTTGCTAAACTGTATCTCTGGGATAACATGGGGTATGAAAACCCATCACTGACTGTAGTGAACCATGAAGACAATGTCTGCCAAATCCTCATTTAACTCTGGTTTTTAGTGATTTCATGGGGATTATCGATCATTTTTGCATCATTTCAACCAGGTTATTTAGCCTACATGCAGTATCTGGGACAGAACCTTTTAGGACTGATCATTTTGAAGTGTTTGGAGCATTATATGGTGTAACAAGTAGCAAACAGTAACAGAGTTAAGGAGTTAGGGAACAGAACGCCTAGACGTCCAGAGCCAGAAACTGACGAGGCAGATAAAGCGGAGCGGAGATGAAAAATTTAAACTTGTAGAATGACTCTCCGCACTTTGATTTTCCAGTCAGAAAATATCATTACTCAAGTAGGAATTGGGTGTGCTTTGTAGGTCTGTGCATCACCTCCATAATTCTTACTGCTGGAAACAGACTAGGATTGTCTTTCATGTGTTTGACATATCTAAAACCTGCCCAAAAGGATAAAAATGACTGAAATTTGCATCTGAATTAGATCAGGATATTAAACTGAAAGGAGGTGACATTCATCCGAGTAAATTATCGTTCCACTTTTCGGCAAACGGGGAGCTCATGTATTGGTTATCTGACTGTGCAGTAAATCCCCATTTATTGTTACTTTTATTGGGATTTTATTTAGATCCATCACCAGATTATTGCATCAACCAAAGAATAGAGCAAACAGATAATTTAGTCCTGCGACAGACTGGCGACCTGTACAGGGTGACCCCGCCTCTCGCCCGGAACGTTAACTGGAGATAGGCACCAGCACCCCTCCCGACCCCACTAAGGGACAAGGGTGTAAAGAAAATGGATGGATGGATCGATGGGATAATTTAGTCACTGCAGAAATAAAAAGAAGCAACTCTTAAACGATATGGGTCAGGTGCTTAGAGTTTTTGTTGTTTTGCCTTGGATCAATTTTTATTAAAAAGTAACATCATGGAGTGCCGTTTTGTCATGACTGCAGATGGGACACATAAAAAATTGTCCCATGCCACGTGTTGAAGTCACACAAGTAAAAACAAAGAAACACCTAAAGGTGTTGGCATACAGCAACAGTAGACAATCGATTGCATTGTGTTATGTACTCCAACCACTCAAAATAATGCAAGTCACATTCAACAACTGATTCACACATTCATACATACACACTATTGGCAACTTGGACTTCATCTACACTTAGTGGGGGAAAGGCTGGAATTTTCTTTGTCACGTATTTACAGCCATCTCAAAGTTTGTTGTAAATTTGATGATTGCTGCTCTCATATTGTGCCTTACGGTTAGGGTAGGGTCAGGGTAAGGGTAAGGTACACACACCCTATGGAAGACAGAAAGAGTTGGACCATTGCCTGATGCATTAACTCAGTGTAGAAAACCTGAGAGCGTGAGCTGGACAAAAGAAACTCAGGGCAATCGATTGTGGAGACCTCTCCTCAGGCTAAATACTCTTGTCACATCTTTGAGGTCAAGCATTCTTCACTTTTGATGAATGCTTGTTCTGAATAGTGCGTGTATACTTGGATCAGTGTGAATGGGTACGCTGATTAAAAGGTGATGTGGGAGACTTATTTTTTGCAACGGCATCAAGTCTTCCTACGTCATTAAAACAAAAGGGAAAAATGCAGTAGAGTGAGACGCATATACAGGCTGTAGGTGGAAAAGAACTAAAAATTATTTGTGTGTTTAGATTAAGAAAAACAACATAATTAATCACATAAACTATAACATTCCCAATTCCATACCTTAGTGGCCAGAGAAAGAGGTACAAAGTCTCCCTGAGGGTTGAAGCTCCTGGTGGGGAGCAGCAGTAATAAAACCTAAAACTCATGCCAATATTATTTAAAGAACATTTCCTTCACACCAATTTGTGGGTCCATGACAAAAGCAAGTGGTTGAAATCAGCTCAAGCATCGTGTGTGTGTGAGTGTTGACTTAGCTCTTTGGTCTATTTACCTAATCCTCTTGCTTCACTAATACAACTCTGACACATCCGACCCCGGCAACCCGGTAGTGCCAACCAAACATTCACTCTGCACCGTTCTTCTTCATGACTATCCCCACTTGTCTCTGTCAGGAGAGTCACTTGGACTAATCTGTGATTAAATAAAGATTAGTCCTTGTTCCCACAAACCTTTCACAGATAAACCAGAGAACCTTGCTAAAGTTTTCTCAAAACCTGATTTTTTTTTTTTTGGCCACATTTTGCCAAGTTACTACTAATAACTTTTATGAACATTAATGGAATTTTAGAAGGCAAACTTAACAAAGAGTGGTGGAGGAAAATCATAGTTTTCCAAATTTCTTGGTGTGCATTTGCAGGTCTTTTTGCTCCGATGCTCCTAAATAAAACTCAGAGTAACCAACTCCAACTCCAGTCTGTTTGCTTAGAAAGTCTGGTTCATTTGGAGGCGTGTGAATCCGTAATCAAACTCTGATCTGCCTACAAACCTCCGTCTCAATTTGGATGAAATTAACTCTGGTGTGATTTGAATACATATGTGACTGCAAGTGGGAAAGCAGGAAGCAAGCGAAAGCACAGGGCATTCTGGGTAAATGCAAATACACAAAACAAACGTCTGAGTCTCGCGCTAGCGAGAGAAATGCCTGCAGGTCTTTTACCAAAGAGAAAAGAGAAATCCTACAACCAATAACATCTGGATTTCAGTTGTAGGATTTCAGTTACAGTTTACTGTTTAACATTTTGTGAACTCTGTGTCTTCTTCAGAGGCTTCTGTGTTGTTTCTTTTAACACGAGAAAGAAACAGCACCACCACAGGCGAGGAGGGAAACAGGTTACCTAGAGGGTTTGTGGGAGGCTTAAGGTGTTTGAAAACAAATACATGTCACTTTTTATTGATGAAAATGTTTGAATTGCATGTATCATTTCCATTCTACTTTCCAATTATGCACCACATTGTATTGGACTAACAGAAATCAAGCATGCACGGCATTCTGCAGTTGCAACTTGCTAAAAAGTGGAAAAGTTCAGGCTGTACTTTTGCAACGTACTACAGAATATTCCATTCTTCTTTATGGTTCGACCTGAACATATTTATACCAATGTAAAGTCTAAAACCACGTGACTTCTTCCATCACATGCATTCTGAAAAACCTTTATTTCCCCTTTCTCTGCCACAACTCAAAAGATTTCTAGAAATGTCTTAAAGTTGGACATTACAGATCTGAAACACTCCAAACAAACAATGCACCAACATACAAATAATCTGAGTCAGCCTTTACTAGACGCTGAAAGTCGGAACTGAAGCTAATGAATGATGGCATTCATGGCTGACTGCTGACGTGCCCCTGCCACGTGTCCCTTCCTCAGCTTTTGTTTTCCCTCTGCTCCAGATGCTCTCTTGTGTGATCTGACCTCAAACATCATTCCTCTGTGTCCTCCCCATCCGCATATCTATTTCGGTTGCCACTCGCTGATGTGCTGTACCACAACTGATTACCTAATCCCCTCAGCTCTGTCTCTGCTTGCGTAGTGGATGTCCCCAAGCAAACACATGAAGCCGTGGGTATTTTGCCTACAACCTCTGGAGTTTTCATTTACGAACATGAAGTCAGTACCATTTAACAACACCTTATACTTCTTATGCTTTGCATTCTTTCATACACAGAGAATGAATGCAATGGAGAGAGAAAGAGGTACTTTCTCTCTCCATTAACTAACAGCTTTACCTTCAACTGACAGAAGATAATCTGTCCAGGTAAATAGAGCACAAGCTAAAAAGCCAACGTCACTGTTGCAGCAGACGGTGTAAAGTGACCTGGAGCTTTTAATTAGTGTAACCAGGGGAACTATGGGCCAGGTTCACCCAGGAAAACCTCCAAGGTTATATTTTGCAAGCAAACCAAAGTCCTCTGGTCCAGAGCTTGGTAACAGGGTGTGTGTACAACGGGCCTGGCTTTAATCTGTTCTTCTCCAGTAAACCTCAGCCAGATTTATCTCCATCCTGCGCAGTTCTTCCCCATTTTTTGGAACCACCTCAGGGGTGGTACAAGCTGAACCAAATTGCTTGTATACAATACAAGCAATTTGATTGGCAGCAGACTAAATTTGTTGATTGGCCCGTGGATTTACATCAACACCTCAACCACCATTTTCAAATCGCGGTGAGACCATACTAGTTGGCGAGATGTTGAACTGCAAATTGACTGTTCCGTGGTCGAACCTTGAGGTCCAAATGGTTTTGTCAGTTGTGGCGGAAGAACACATACAGCATCAACTGGACTGGGAAACCCGCAACGATCAAATATACTGAGAGATATTGGAGAAACTAGTGTAAACTAGCCAGCAATGTCAACTATGCCAGGTGACATAGTTGAGTGCAGCTCCTCCTCGTTCTTGGCCCACCACCTTCACACATTCCAGCCCATGTTCCCACCCATATTCACGCCCACATTGTGAGGAACCTACCTCCAAAGTCCCGACCTCTAAAGACATTAATATGAATCTCCTTGGCAACTACCAATTTGTGGAAACATAACTGCACTGTTGACAAGCGAATATTTCAAATGCCCATCTTGTTTCCAGCCAGTGATTAGCCTTCGTTGCAGTTGCAGATGGAAATGCTTACTGATTGGTTTGTGAATTAATTTTTAACACATCAGTCAAACAATGCATAGGTGGTAAAGGGGGAAAAAACATATAAAAGTTGCAGGAGAAGCAAAACAGTAATTGTCTCCCTGGTTAAATAATAAACGTACAGTGAATATTAAAGGTATTTTTGTTTCAGTTTCTTTAGCTTGTGTGCTGCCATACTTGTAGAATGAAGATTTCACTTTAACAGAGCCTGCCTGACTAAATATAAAGTAGATTAAAAGGAGATTTGAAAGCGACACATCAAGGCCCAAAAACAAAGTCATTGATATCAATCTGACATCAGAGGGTTCCAAAGCTATTTCTAAGGTTTTGGAAAACGCACTGAAAACTTTGATCTATCCAAACTAGTAGACCGACCTTTAAAGTTTCACTTAAAATGTCATACAAGGTGACATTGCTGGCATGGTGGTAAGAGTGAGACCCACATGTTCAGAGGGTATTAGTACACGAACCAGTTGTCTGGGGTTAGATTCCTAACCTCAGCACGTCACTGCCTGTGTCCTGTCTGAATGCCATGAATAAAAATCAATGTTTCCATGCACAGAAACATGGATTGAGAGTTGATGTAATAATTGTGGCAAATCTGTCCTATACAGTCAATCAACCTAAGTCTAGTATTGAACTGTGGCATGTTAGTATACAACTTTCTACGCAAGTTTAACTGTGCTACATCTTTACCTTCCTGGTTCCTGCAATTCATTTAATTTCTCGCTGCCTCACCGAAGTGAGGAAGGGGAAGGCTCAATTCAGTCCCTCACTAAGTGTCTTTGTTCAGCAGCCACTTTTAAACTGTGGGAAGGTAATAACGAAGCGGAGTCACTGCCAGCAGCTATATTGGACTGACAGACAGCAGACAGAGGGACGTCTTTGTCCGAAGCTCTCCAAGCCGGCGGGGACCTGAAGTGACGCCAGTGTGAGCTGCTGACATAAATACCTCCGGCTCTGTTGGGGCATTTACGTATGTGTGTTTATATCCAAAGAAATTTTACCCGCCATTCAGGCTGGCAGAAATCCCAACGCTGTCGTTTAAAGGGGGGAGAAAAGTTGATTTTATTTATTAATTTTTTTTTGCTGTAAAGGATATTTATAGGGATGAGAAATCGCTACCAACTTAAAAACTCACAATTCAGTAAACTTGTCACTACGGATCACAAGTTCTGGACTAGAGGCCACTAACTACACCCAACTTAAGATTCTTGTCGGTTTTTAGTTCCTGCACCTAGAAAGCCATCTCTTCTGTTTTGGTGTGCAGGGTTTGCAAAACTGGCATGTTATGTTGTTTGTCTAACCAATGAGAATTTTTCTCATCAAAGAGACTGAATTGGCTGGTGCAACTTCTTGTCTAAGTAAAGTCGCCTGCTCTGTGGTGTACCAGAGGATATTGCTGTAAATTTTTCACATCACTCTGAGGCTTGACAATCCTTTAAGCTGGCACACTTCAAAATCCTTTCCGGATTATGTGTGTTTCTGGTTGGGAAGTGGACAAAGGAAAACCTGTCCATCCATGCTTTTGGTTCATCCATAGGGTAATTAGCTTTGTATAACTTCACAATTTAAGTTTATGGTTAAAGTTCAGTTACAATGCCTACAAAAAGTATTCACCCCCTTGGATGTTTTACCCTTTTGTTACTTTTTACAATTTTTTTTTGACAAAAATAACTCGAGTATCATAGTGAAAACTGACCTAATTCAACAGAGGTCCAACCAATTGGTGATAGTCTCAAGATGAGTGGAGTGGAAATCACTTGAGTGCCATGAGTTTGTTTCTAGTGATTCTAATACAAAGACAGCTGGTTCACTGGTTCATTATGGTGTGGTCACACCAAATGGGTTACACGCGTCAAAAACATGTCCGACGCTTCAAATTCGACCCGTATGCACTTTGAATGCAGATGCTTGACATTTTGCTCTACACCTAACGTTTTACATGTCAGGCGCGTCTGGCTGACATTCAAAGTCTATGTGGAGGAGGCGTGTTGAGGGTTCGTCAAAGTCCCTCTAGCCATTGTTTTCTGTTGCCGGCCTATTTATCGGACGCGTTGGATCCGCTTGACACATCCAATGCCATGACGGGCCCTCATCGTGCCTCCACATAAACTCTGAATGTAAACCAGACGCGAAAAACGCATTTGGTGTTATCACACCATTAATGTTTCTGGCTACAATCACAGTTTTTAAGGGAACACTTATTTTCCAGCAAGACAACAACCCAAAACATCCAGCTAGAGCTACACAGAAATGGTTTGAAATCAACAAGGTGATGCTGCCTGATTGAGACCAATTCCACACACAGATTGATTTGTAAAAGCAACAAAAGGGTAAAAATCAAAGGGAAGAATTAATCTCCTGATAGGTTTTGAGAAGCCGTTTTCTTGTTTTTTAAAAAAATATACATTCCCAGTTATGTTGCAACGAAACTTGTGGTCTATAGTCCTTGTTTTGGACGCTAAGGTGAAACTCACGCACAAAGTCTTGCATCAGCACCAAGAATAGAAAACCTTGAATGGACAAAGGTAATTGGCTTTAACATACATCTGCTTCCAGAGAGAAAATCCGTTCTGCTGTGTGTTAACATGTCAGCAGGATAGTTAGTGCTAGAAAAAACCTGAAATAGAGAAGGCTAATTGGCTTTAACCATAAACTCATTTGACTGAAACCCCGGTAAAGGGTTAGCATCTACATTTAAGTCTTTTGGCCAAACGTCCTACTGGACTCGGAGCGAAGAATAAGCAGCTTACTGTCATGCGGATGAATCTAAATCTGAATTCTTTTTCTTTTTTTTTTGGTCAGTATTTATGGTACTGCTAAATTATTCAGCTCTTAACAGCAATAACAGGGCACCTGGTCATGCCTAGAATCTAGAATCAGCAGAGGAGTTGGGTGGCTAAAATCTGGACACAGAAAAATAATGTTTAAGGAAAACAAATTCTGAAATAAAATAAATAAAAAAAATAAAAGAGAGATGAGTGAACTGAAGCCAGGACAGATTAAAGATAGTTCAGTCAGTGAGAGGCCTCATGTGGGGATTAGCACTAACATTACCTCTCGCCTACACTGTTGAGGTCAATAGGTTGTGTTACCGTGTTAATGTTGCAGCTTAGCGCATCTCTAAAGCTGAAATAAACACTACTTATCAGAAGGTTGCTTGCCACTAATCTGGAACACCAGGACACCAAGCAAACCAACACCAACCAAGGCTTCTACCAACTAAGCATCCACAAGAAACTTTTAGAGAAATTACTTCCTGAAACTTTATGAATTTTTACTTAGGCCTGGTAATAAGGTCATTCATTTGATTTATTTGATTTGAGCTAGAACAGGGATACATCGAAAAGTTGGATGACAGCGGCTCTTGAGGTGTTATCTGAAGAACCCCAGTCCGTTCACCCATCAATCCGTCTATCCATCTGCCTGTCCGTCCATCAGTTCATTGTCTCTCCGTGGAGTTTTGGGTCTGCCTTATGTACTGGAAAACTTCCACAGGGTGGAACCCGACATAGCATCATCACCTGACCCGTTTTGATGTGGAGGAGCAGTAACTCTGCCCCGAGACTTACCTGGGTGACTTACCTTATCTATAAGGACCCACCCAACGAAGGAAGCGCATTATAGCTGCTTATATATGGGATCTGGTTCTTTTGGTCGTGATCCGACTCTTGGGAATATAAGTAAACATCAAAATTTAGAGAGTCTGATACATTGACAGCTTTGCTTTAATCACAACAGACCAAAAAAAAAACACAATTTCACACTTGCTGTGTTTCCATTAAATAAGGAACAGAATTAAAATCACATGTGAATAAGTTTGTTCATATGATGAGTCATTAAAACATGCTGACTCATCATCCTCGTACCACTTCCTGTTGTCTTCTTTGTCATTTCCACCAGTATTAAAATCTGGTTGTTGATCATGTGACTCATGTAATCTTAAGTGTTTCCATTGCAGTTTTTCAAAATACACTAATTTTGATGCGGCCAAACCCCCTTGCCCCCCACCTCATCCTAGCACCAAAACTTAGACTTTTTCTTCTTTATCTGATTTGTCACTTTTTGAAGTTTTGAGCCGACATCATGTCGTCAGACGAGTTTGATTTAACAGGTGTCATGATTCTACAGTACAGACAGTAATCAGATAATCCAAATTTTCAGTGGTGTGAAGCATCCAAATCTGATGGAGCTAAACAAGAA
Source organism: Poecilia formosa (assembly GCF_000485575.1). Lineage (NCBI taxonomy): Eukaryota > Metazoa > Chordata > Actinopteri > Cyprinodontiformes > Poeciliidae > Poecilia > Poecilia formosa. Next base: position 214,900 of record NW_006800223.1, read on the forward strand.
TAAAAGAAATCTGTAACAGAGCAAATATTCTTCACTGCTTTGTAAACTGTAACAAAAGCCACCACAAAAAAATGAGTCCAAGTTGTGCAAATAGTACTGCGTGACCCTATGATTGCTTTTTAAAAATAAATGTAGGCCTATTAAATAAAGTTTTCCGGCTCCTTGGGAAATAGCTCCGACTGCCTTTCATTTGTCACAGAATCCCTGGGGTCCGGTGGTGAAAAAGCCTTTCTGACAGCCTATTTAATTGGAATTAATTGTTCTGTACAGGAAGCCAATTTAAAAATGACAAAAATGTCCCAAACATAAACCCGGTGTTGCTGCTGCAACCCAACTCTAAAGCCAAAGAACGGCTTCAAACAAATCAAATGAAATCTGAACGAAGCAAAGTAGTTTACCGTCCGACGAACACTTTGATATTAATCACAGCTTCGGGATTTTAAATGTTCGGAAATGCCCTCACACAGCCGAAGCTCCGGTCTGGTGGAATTCACGCATGTGGTGCAATGTGGCAAGCCAGCTGATCTCTTTGTGTGTGTGTGTGTGTGTGCGTGTTTGTGTGTGTGTGTGCTGTTAAAGCATAAAGTGCTTACTTTGGCTCAGTTAGACAGAAAGCTGCCATTATGAAATAAGCAACTGTGTTTACTCTCTAAACCTTTAAGAAGATTTCTGCGGTCTAAGCGTCCGTTTCTTGTGTTTGTGAGTGAACGAGTGTGTACCGAGCATGTTTTTTTTTTTTTTTTGATCCGCTTTGGGCAGTTTACGTAAACACGTGACGATGTGGCCGCGGAAAAAACGCAGGACAGGAGAATAAATGACGGAAAAGGAGGAAAAACGAGTCACATCGACAGAGGAGAGTGGAAGCTCATGCTCCAGTGGAAGTGAAGTCATGCGAGCGGCGCTGCAGCGTTCCCTTCAGCCTGAACAGCTCCAGCTTCAATGAATTGTTTTCCACGGCAACACCTGAAGCACACCGCCGCCGACAACAAGCACGCGAGCTCCTGCGCGCCTCACCTCCAACTTCACT
>NW_006800223.1:215936-226425 GCF_000485575.1 Poecilia formosa
GTTTTTTGTGTTTGGGAGTGAACGGGGGTGTGCCGGGCCCGTTTTTTTTTTTTTTTTTGTGATCCGCTTTGGGCAGTTTACGTAAACAGGTGACGATGTGGGCGCGGAAAAAACGCAGGAAAGGAGAATAAATGACGGAAAAGGAGGAAAAACGAGGATGTGTCACATCGACAGAGAGAGAAGGAAGGAGAGTGGAAGCTCATGCTCCAGTGGAAGTGAAGTCATGCGAGCGGCGCTGCAGCGTTCCCTTCAGCCTGAACAGCTCCAGTTTTAATGAATTGTTTTCCACGGCAACACCTGAAGCACACCGCCGCCGACAACAAGCACGCGAGCTCCTGCGCGCCTCACCTCCAACTTAACTGCTGAACACTTTCAGCTACACACACATCCAGGTCTAAAACTAAGAAGGAACCTCATTAAGAAGTAAGCAGCACTCAGGTCCGACGGCACGCCAACTTATTCCCACTCGTTGCTGTCCCAGTTAGCATATAAGCAAGTGTCCTTACATGTGAAATATCAATCTGTTGGTGAAATTTAAACTCACTTAGCTGTTGGGTTTTGATTAAAAGCTGTTCGATGCTCTAAAAACATCATCATGGCGTGGCATTACAAAGCAAAAATAGATGTTTAACTCTTTTAAAATAGTCAGTTACACTTGTTTTTTTTTACATGGAAAAAAGTTGTATTAGCCAGTATATATTTCTGTGACATTTTTTGTGTCGTTTTTAAAGAAATCAGTGTTTGTGGAGTACCGTTTGAAGTTAGATTCAGTGTTTGGTTCTAAGAAATGTTCAGGTTTTATATAAAACTTTGATTTGTGTTTCCCTTTATAATAATTTTGATAAAAGTCTTTATTCATCATCTGTTTTCAGAGTCAAAATCAAAAAGACATTATAGAGGAACATTTTAATACTTTTTATGGCCTGATTACGACATAAATGGGGTATTATATGCTTTCTAGGCACATTGTGCCATTTTATAGCACAATCAAGTAACTGTTACCTTCACTTGTTATAAAAATGCCATAAATATAAACAAATACTTTAAAAGATATTTGACTTCACCACTGCAGAGCAGCTGTCCAGATACAACCCAGCTGTGTTCGGCTCATACCTTTGCTTGAAGTGCTGGTGAGGCACTGCAGTTCTTTTTTTCAATCCTAGTAACTGAGTAACTGTTTTTAATTCCAGAAATGGATAGCATTAACCACATGTTAGAGAGTAGCTCGGCTTTTCAGGTTTATGATGGAAGTTGGTTGTTGGGGTGTTTTTCCCACATGACAGTCGGTAGATTCGGTTCAATCGGGGACCAAAATTATAATATTTGTTCAATTTCACACTGCACTCTGTCAAATGAACCGAACCCTATAAAAAAATCTGTTCACCTCCTGGGCTGTGGTGGCGCTGCACCAAGAACCACTGAAGGAAACAACACTAAAATCTCTGAAGATGACACTGAAAGCAACTTCCTTCTTCATGAAATACAAATAAAAATAAGAGTGGCGTCAGATTTTAGTGCTTGTAGGATTTCTCTTTCGTCTTTGGCAAAAGACCACAAGCCATTTCTGCATGTAGCGCTAGACTTGCACGTTTGTTTTGGTTGTATTTACCTAGAATGCCCTGCACTGTAGTCCGCTTCCTGCTTTTGAAGCGGTCTCTGGTCCGTTTGGCGTTCACATGCGCATTCAAACCGCACCAGAGTTCACTTCAGCCAAACAGAGACTTACATTTGCAGTTGGATCAGTTAGCTTTTTTGGTCCGCAGCAGAGTTTGATTACACATTCACACCTCACCAAACAAACTGGACTTCAAAACAAATGATCTAGAGTTTGATTAAAGTTGTCCAAACAGGGCTTGTGAGAATGCACCCTTAAAAAGATGCAGATATTTAAATAAATGAGTTAAAACTAGGGATGAGTTGACAGTCCTTACAGAGGAAAGTGGGAGGATGTTTGTATGAGCAACATTCTAGAGGACAAACTGCTCAGCACAGCACTGGAAACAGTCAGTGTTGTTCTGTTGAGAAATAGTTTAAATGTTTCAGGCAAATGTATAAATGTGTATTTATATTTCATGTAGTGTTTGTTTTCAGCTGTGGAAAGTTTTGCATTTGCTGAACTCCCCGATCAGAACTTGATTTTCCCGGCTGGCATCACCATGACTGCAGACTACTTCAGGTTAATGCCGGGCTTTGCCACACCAAGACCAATCGTTTTAGTGTGACAGTCAAAAGTCACAACACATTTTAAAATAAACTTAAACCAAGTTTGAAAACAAAACAAAAAAAAAGCTTAACACAATCCCAGAAAACTCTCAATGAGTGGCTGACTAGTGGAAGACCCCACCTGTGTAGTTGTTGGTGAAGACCTGAGTCTGCATCTCCGTTGGCGTCTCCGTTTGGTCTTCCGTCGGTACCTCCTCCGGCTCCTCTGTGGACGTTTGAGCTACGGTCTGCAGGTCCGGCTGCAGTGGCACCATGGTGCTGGTCCAGTCCTCTGGCATCATCGCGGCAGTGGTGGACCGGCTGTCCTCTGGGCTCAGCGTGGAGCCCTGTGCCAGAACCAGACAGCAGAGCAGGGGCAGGAGCAGCAGCAGCAGCATCCAGAGGCAGCTGCCTCCACTCCTCCATCTGTCCCACGGTGGCATGGTGTCAGGTAGTGAAGAAGAAGAACTCTGCAAGAGGGACGAGGACCTGAACTCACAGCCTCATCGTCTGGCTGCAAACAAAAAGGGAAAAATCCTTCACTGGGGGGGAAGTTGGTTGCTTTCTTCTTATCCTCTTTTTCTTTATTCTTCTTGATGCCCTTCACTTCAAACCCTTTGTGGATAGAAGCAAACTGTGTTTCCCCTCATCATCTCGCTGCACTGCATGACAGAGAGAGAAGGGATGTAAGAGACGGCAGCACGTCCGCGTACGAGCTGCATCCAGCTGTAATCTGCCCCGCTCTCTGCTCACTCGCTGTTATTCTCTCTCCAGCCTTCTACTCTTTGTCCCTGGGCTCACTCATTCGCTCAGCTTGCTTACTCTCTCCCTCCTGATCTCCAGCTGGGCTGACTGAGCTGTTGCGTAACACCAACTCATTTGCTGAGCTGTAACTCATGCAACCTTAAGTCCAGATATTCCTGGTCCCTTGTCTACCCTTGAAGCTTGTTTCTCAGAGCACAGTGCAAACTGCCGCTTGTAAGGGAAGACTGTAGATCGAGAAGATGTTAGCTTCCTCAATAGCAACCTGAAGGCGCGATCTCACCTGGTGGAAGGAGGTTTGACAATGAAAACAGCAGCTGAAAACCACTTAACATGAGGGGTTCGTGGTTGAAAAGTCTGAGTCAGTTTCTGTTTCCAAATACAATCCTGACATAATCTTATGAAAGAACATCCAAAAAGGAAGTTTTCAAAAGTAAAGAAGCTAATCTAGCCTGGCTCTGTGTGAAGCCCTAAACCTTAGCTAGGCCGCTCTGAGCATCAATATATGTTTGGGATCATGACAGAATCACATTTTTCACGGTTCCACAAGTCATGGCTAGTTGCCCAACCTTTAATGCTAGCACTACAGAGTTAGGCTGTTGGTGTTGTTCAACCTTTGACAAGATTAACTTTTGCAGTTTTAAAAATCTTAGTGCACAAACTTTTTTGCTGCTCTGCTCTTTAAAGACCAACAAACAAGCTAACAAGTTTATTTCAGCTAGCTAAATAGTCAGGCTGTCTGCTCCTGCCCAGCCTGCAGTTGGCTACTTTAACAGATGGATCTTGAAGCTAGCTAGCTTGAAGCTAGCTAGCTGTTTTTACTTTAATTGGAATGATAGATGACATTCCCAGTTTTCCATGGCTAAAAACACTCAAACATTTAATAAAATTTTTAAAAAGGTTTACAGTTAGCATGTAGCTTCAGCACATCGCTTTCAAATTCAAACATCTCACCAATTTTATATGCATCTTTTGTCGTTTCAGTGGTGTGCCTAATTTTACTCAACACTTTCCATTTTCATTTCAGATTTTTTTTCAATAAATAATGAAAAGGTGAAATCTGTCGTGTGTGAATTTGTATAATTGATGTACCCAGTGGAAACCAGGCAATGAGAACTGCATCAGGGTGTACTTTCTTTAGAGAATCCCCATAAGGTGATGTAAAGGAATGTATCATCACGAGCTTATAAAACCGTCAGGATTTTCGTTTTGTTTCATCCATGCGGTGAAAAACGTGACTACAACACCTTCCTGGCACGTGCTTCCACTGTCGCTGTTTCTTCGTGTGAGCCTGTGAGTGCCAGGGGTGGATGTTCAGGTGTAATGTGATGACCCACAAAAGCTCGTGTTGATAGCTTTCCAGCCGGAAAGTCCGTGCAAAAATTGTGAATAATTTATGCTTCTCGGACCAAAAATAGAAGAGCGACGGACGGGAAAAGATGTTGTCGGTGAGCGAGAGAGGAGCAAAAATAGTGTCAACACAACAGAAGAAAAAAAAGGCAATTGGAATGGGAAAAAAAAATAGAAAACACAAAAGATGATTTGAAAACAGATGCAGATGGAAGGAGAGCTAACCGCTTGAAACAACAAAATGCTAGTCTAATGCTGGGCCTGTAGATGGGGATGAGGAAAGCTCTGCTGGTGCAAACTGCATTATTTACAGCTACCGCCTTTCCAAAGTGGCCAAAATGGAAAGTTATTTTAAGCCATCAAATGACAGCCTCTTGAATGTTTTCATATCTGCATGTTAAGTCTGAAACATGTCTTACTTTTGTGTACTTTAACAAAAGATTTCTAAAAAAATAAAATAAAAATCTAAACAACCCTGTAAAATTGCCATGATGTACAATAGATAATAATAAATCATTTTCCATCTTCGTTGTGACATGTCTTCTGTTCTTTTCAGCTGAAAAACCAATGTTCTGGGGAAGAATATGAAAAATTAAAAAGCTGCAGAAGCCTGGCTGCACATAAAGTGACTCTTTGCTGAAGCACCTTTTGAGTCAACTTCAGCAGTTTTCTTTGCTTGGAGGCTCCCTGGATCTTGACTCGCCTATATCTCCCCAACTCCACCTTGCAAACGTTCCCCAAATCTACCAGATTGTGAGAAACTCTGAGCTCCACAGCAGTTCTGCCAGATCTAACTCTGGACTTTGGTTAGGCCAGTCCAAAACCTTGCAGTACATTTGGTGGAGTCACTGTTTGTTTTTATGAAGTCTGGACTAAAACCAAACTTTCTCCTCATCTTCATGTTCCTATTAGACAGGTGAAGGTCAAGGGTCAAAGCTGATTGGTGTTTAGAACTGCTCATGATTTCATCTACCGAACTCCTTCAGAATAAAAGTAACCCCAGATCCTGATGCTGCCACTGTCATGTGTCAAGTGAAGCACTGTGTTCTCCTTTTGTTGTTGTTTTTTGACACATTTTTTCACACAAATGTGGAAGATTTTTATGTAGAATTTGATGCATTTCTTGAAATAAGAGGCTCCCTCCTGTACTTAATACTTTTGTACCCTTTGTTGCTCCATTGTAACCCCGCTGCAAGCTAGAGCCCAAATGAAGCTGAACTATAGGAAAACTCAGAATATTTATAATTGATAGCAGATGTGAGTCTAAGAAAACTGAATGTCTGAGTCTCAGGATGTCCTCACATCTACCAGCAAATTTGTTGGTTTTTACAATTTCCCCCAGAATAGATTTTATGGGGATTTTTCAGGTAAATAATAAATGTGTCACATTAAAAGTTGGTAAAGTTCTAAGATGATTAATGAATAATGCATTTATTTTTTTACACCGCAAAATCCTGTTATCTAAACAAAAATGTGTAGGCTTATATTGACATCAGGGATACACAATATATCGGTATCGGCCGATGTTGATAGTTATTTTTATTGGTATTGATCCGATAAGTAAAATTGGGTCAACATGAACGACAGTTGTTATTGTTACTGTTTGTGTTTCAGAAGTGGGAGGGATTTTTACACACTGTCCAAAGTGTTGGGTAAAATACAGAATATATTTGATATCTGGAAATATCGTCTATCAGCCATGACACTTATCAGTGCATCCCTTATGGATAGAATAACTCTACACACCTTTGTTTAAACATCAAGCACAAACATCAGTGTAAATCAGAAATAAGTGGTGGAACAAAGAGAAGCTCATAAAGTGTAACATAGCAGCTGGTCTGCATTTTGTTTTGAGCATATATGTGTCTGTAGAAATAGAGTTAATGTTTCAAATGCGATGCCAAAGTTTTGGCATTAACCTCAAGAAAAACTGCTTTAAAAAAAAACAACAAAGACCAGATGTATTTCATAATGAGCCAAGTGAAACATTTACTTTCAGAACAATTCATGTCAAATTATGTTCTGCACTCAAAAAGTCAGACAGTCTTCTCATCTTACTGACCAGGCGAAGAAAAGCAGTTTAAAACAGTAAAGCGATAAGTCTGTACAGAGGAGTCAGAATGACTAATATCAGCAGTTTATCTTTCTGGATGTTCACAACAGCAATCTGCTGCTCTGACAATATCAGCCTAAACCTCTGTGTGACATCTTAGAACCTGCTGAATACCATTATATAATCCAAAACCCCACTGACTGCATTAATGGCATCTGCTCACGTGTTTGATATTCTGCAAATATGTCTGCAAGCTTCTGTCTGCTTGTGTTTATAAAGAAAGTGAAGGATTTGAGGAAGATTGGGCTTTAGTTTGTTTTTTTTTTGCTATGGCTGAATAAACGTTAAATGTGCATTTTGACATGCTCTTGATTTTGGAGTTATGGAAAAGTGTTTGGTTGCACAGTTTGTTTTCTAATGTCATAATCAAAATCTTAAGACTTTCCAACATGGGAAACGGTGTCAGTGGACCCCCTCACACCCACACGTTACGTTTCAATAACATTCAGTGAAACAATATTGTTGTCATGAGGTGGCGGTTTGTGGTGGTGAGAATGAACGCTGACGACCCAGGTAGTGATGAAGATGATGACGAATTTAATAAAGAGAGCTCAAACACAGTCCAACACAGGCAGCACGGCAGAGAGTTAGCACACAGCTAATTACCGGTAGCAACTGAAAGAGAGGACTGAAAACGAGAGCTGAACCAACACAGGACTTTACAGTTCGACTGTGGTGGCAAGCAGACAAATGACATACAACGAGGATCCGACAAGAGAGAAAGACAACAGGTGGGACTAAATACACAGGGAGGGTAATCAAGGAATGAGACACACCTGGGAAGCAATCAACAGGGAAGACGCAGAAACACAGACTCACAGGAAAGAAACTGAACACAGAAAAGCCTAAAAATAAATACACAGAAACACGGATCATGACAATTGTGATATTATTTCTTCACTAATTTATAAAAGGTGGTCAAGACATGACTCTCTCTGTCTCTGGGACAGACTGGAGAATGACGCTAATCCTAAAAGCTGTCGCCTGGTGAGTCCAGGTCTATTTGGTTCCACAGTGATTGGAACAGTAGGGCCAAGAAGACTGCTAGGTGAAAGGATTCACCCATGAGGACGATTCGGCATTGCTAAACCTTGAAGAGGTCAAAGTTCATTCAATGTGATGAATGTTCAGGCTGTTCCGCCAATAGATTTCTTTCTGCCTTGGTAGTGAAAACATTTTTTGAGATAATAATCCTAGGATTAATCATGTGTCAAATTGTGAAGAGCATTTGAATCTTTGGGTTAATGCGAGAAAAGTTGAGTCATTTCCAGCTTCATCTCGATTCCATGCCTCGATCGAGACTTCCTTGCTCAAATCTGCCTCAACGTCAGGTCAAAAAAAGTCCACCCATTACTCTCACTAAGCCTTTAATTACAGGGACATTAAGGATATCTCGGGGTCTTGCTGCTTCACAGCTGGGGTCTGTAGACAGAAAAAAAAAATGTCCTCTGATTGAACACAGCCTTAAAAACCTGTTTTCTGCCCACCGTCTGGGTCTAAAGCGGCTGACTGCGACTCCCGCTGTGACAAAGCCTCAGGATGATGAGGTCAGGATGATGGAAAGGATTGGAGGGCCAGCGGGGAGTGGTCTGACCCAAACCGGAAGGGCTCCTGGGAAAGCATCCTCAACAAGAAAACGCCACATTAGACGTTCTTGAGTGCTGTTTGTTGATCGCAAACATAATAAAAGACACGCTGTCCCAACGATTGATTGTCACTACGATCATTACTCTTTTGTCACTGCGATCGTTTCATCCATCTCTCTTCAGAAACGTTTGTGAAGAGACACGTGTGATGGAGAAATGGAAGACTTTAGAACCAGAGGCTGCTGTTGTAGTCTCTAACATCTTGAAAACCAAACACAGAACTGTCTGTTAATCTGTCGTCTGAGGATTTGGGTGAAGATCCTGGCTTTGAGTGACTCCATGCAGCTTTGACACTGATTTGGAAGGCAATCAGCTGCATCAGATTAGACCCACGCAGCCAGACGGGGGATAACACATGTAGAGGAAGACTGGGGACTTTTCTTCACTCTCCACTTGTTCGTTTCTAGACTAGGAAGTCTCCTCAGCCCAGGAGGTAAATCATTTCTGACAGTTTCTGGTTCAGGAGAGGCTTGAGACGAGGAATGCAACATCTGTAGTTCCATTCCCCGTCTCTTAATGTGAATCTCTTCAATGGATTTTTCATGTGGTTGCTGGGGTTGTCCATGTTCCTGGTACAAACATTTTCCTTCCACTCAACTTTATACCCTTTTCACAATATTCTACTTGTCTGAGATGCTTTATTGTGGGTTTTCATTTTCTGCAAGCCATAATCAGCAAAATTATAAGGAATAAAGGCTTAAAACATTTCACTATAGTTGAAATAAATCTGTATAATAAATGATTTCCACTTCCTGAAATACTAAGCTTTTTTGTGATATTCTATTTGCGTCTTTTGCTTTAGTTATTTGCAATGTAACCTGTAACACACAAACCTAAAAGTCCACAAACAATTGTCTAATCGTTTGTCAAAAGAAATAAAATTGGGGTGACTTTTTAAATATTTATATTCCTGTCCTTCTCCATGTTTTTAAAAGTAAAAACGGGAAGTAAAACTAACTTTCCTAGAGCACCAATAGTTCAGAAGATAAAGGAATAAGTAAATAAATAATGCAAATTTTGTTTAGATGAATTTGATGAAAATTTTTTAACTTTGTCTGGAAAAAAGGTACTTTCCTGCGCTGACGCTGTTTATCCACCAGAGGGCAGTATTGTTCCACTGGATACAATCCTGCATTTTGAGGCGCTAGGTTTCTCTCTGGTTTTGTAAAACAGGTTAGAATAGATTTTCTGCTCCCGTGGTTAGATATTATATTTTAATTATTTTTATTTTTTTAAAGATGTATTTAGATGTTTGTTGCCATAAGGAATTAATCTGCTAATCATTTCCCAAGCAACAGAAAACTTAACCAAATCGATAAAATCAAAATAGAACAAGCTCAGTATTGATCTCCATTCATTTTCCCATCCACTCTGACTGCTTCCTTTGCTCTGCTGCCTGCAACCTGGGCCAGACTTTACAAAGGCCTGACAGGGGCGGTAGNTCACGTGTTTGATATTCTGCAAATCTGTCTGCAAGCTTCTGTCTGCTTGTGTTTATAAAGAAAGTGAAGGATTTGAGGAAGATTGGGCTTTAGTTAGTTTTTTTTTTGCTAAGGCTGAATAAATGTTAAATGTGCATTTTGATTTCTTATTGAATCAGTACTGAAATAACTCATAACATAAAGCCGAAAAAAGACATGGTCACTTACTAGCAGAATAAGTTTCTTTGAGACAGTAATAAGTTTTTTTTATTTTTTATTTTGAAACAAAAAACCCTACACTTTTATTATATTAAATTCCTTTTTCATTTTTTTTGTCTTTTACTAGTATGGAAATACAACTTTTCTAATCTCTGGACAAAGAGTAGTCATCACTTGGAGTATTCAAACCTTTGCTATTCATATTAACATTAAGTAATATGCTAGCTCTTCTTAAAAACTAAGGAGAGATTTTTGTTCTTTATTTCCTCCAGGACACTGCAAAGTTCAAATCCAATATTAAATTTAATTTGAACTTAATATTTAAAAAAAAAAAAAATCCTGTCTGCTAATTTTCCCTAGAAAAGCGCTTTTCTTTGCAGATGATCACCTTCGATTTTACTTAATGAAAACTGGAAGACTATAGTTTTGACAATAAAAAAATATTTACACGTTTGAACTTGAAAGCAGTTCCAAGTAGAGACAGAATAGAGAACTGAAACTGATGCCTCGTAAAGTTAGCAGTATTTCAAAGTAAACCAGGAATATGACTTTGAGTACAACTGAGCTACATCAACACCCTTCTCGATTTACTCAACCCTCCATTGAACTGGTAGAAAATCAAGTGTATAAAATGTGGGAAAAAATGCATTCCTGAGTTTATTTTCAAAATCCTTTCTGGTTAGATTTAAGCCAACTGTCCTTTTAAAGACATGCTCTTGATTTTGGAGTTATGGAAAAGTGTTTGGTTGCACAGTTTGTTTTCTAATGTCATAATC
>NW_006800223.1:227821-233470 GCF_000485575.1 Poecilia formosa
TAAAAACCTGTTTTCTGCCCACTGTCTGGGTCTAAAGCGGCTGACTGTGACTCCCGCTGCGACAAAGCCTCAGGATGATGAGGTCAGGATGATGGAAAGGATTGGAGGCCAGCGGGGAGTAGTCTGACCCAAACCGGAAGGGCTCCTGGGAAAGCATCCTCAACAAGAAAACGCCACATTAGACGTTCTTGAGTGCTGTTTGTTGATCGCAAACATAATAAAAGACACGCTGTCCCAACGATTGATTGTCACTACGATCATTACTCTTTTGTCACTGCGATCGTTTCATCCATCTCTCTTCAGAAACGTTTGTGAAGAGACACGTGTGATGGAGAAATGGAAGACTTTAGAACCAGAGGCTGCTGTTGTAGTCTCTAACATCTTGAAAACCAAACACAGAACTGTCTGTTAATCTGTCGTCTGAGGATTTGGGTGAAGATCCTGGCTTTGAGTGACTCCATGCAGCTTTGACACTGATTTGGAAGGCAATCAGCTGCATCAGATTAGACCCACGCAGCCAGACGGGGGATAACACATGTAGAGGAAGACTGGGGACTTTTCTTCACTCTCCACTTGTTCGTTTCTAGACTAGGAAGTCTCCTCAGCCCAGGAGGTAAATCATTTCTGACAGTTTCTGGTTCAGGAGAGGCTTGAGACGAGGAATGCAACATCTGTAGTTCCATTCCCCGTCTCTTAATGTGAATCTCTTCAATGGATTTTTCATGTGGTTGCTGGGGTTGTCCATGTTCCTGGTACAAACATTTTCCTTCCACTCAACTTTATACCCTTTTCACAATATTCTACTTGTCTGAGATGCTTTATTGTGGGTTTTCATTTTCTGCAAGCCATAATCAGCAAAATTATAAGGAATAAAGGCTTAAAACATTTCACTATAGTTGAAATAAATCTGTATAATAAATGATTTCCACTTCCTGAAATACTAAGCTTTTTTGTGATATTCTATTTGCGTCTTTTGCTTTAGTTATTTGCAATGTAACCTGTAACACACAAACCTAAAAGTCCACAAACAATTGTCTAATCGTTTGTCAAAAGAAATAAAATTGGGGTGACTTTTTAAATATTTATATTCCTGTCCTTCTCCATGTTTTTAAAAGTAAAAACGGGAAGTAAAACTAACTTTCCTAGAGAACCAATAGTTCAGAAGATAAAGGAATAAGTAAATAAATAATGCAAATTTTGTTTAGATGAATTTGATGAAAATTTTTTAACTTTGTCTGGAAAAAAGGTACTTTCCTGCGCTGACGCTGTTTATCCACCAGAGGGCAGTATTGTTCCACTGGATACAATCCTGCATTTTGAGGCGCTAGGTTTCTCTCTGGTTTTGTAAAACAGGTTAGAATAGATTTTCTGCTCCCGTGGTTAGATATTATATTTTAATTATTTTTATTTTTTAAAGATGTATTTAGATGTTTGTTGCCATAAGGAATTAATCTGCTAATCATTTCCCAAGCTACAGAAAACTTAACCAAATCGAAAAAATCAAAATAGAACAAGCTCAGTATTGATCTCCATTCATTTTCCCATCCACTCTGACTGCTTCCTTTGCTCTGCTGCCTGCAACCTGGGCCAGACTTTACAAAGGCCTGACAGGGGCGGTAGCCCAGGGCAGCAATTTGTGGGGAGCGGCCAAAGATTTTTATTTTCTGTTGTTTTTTTTTCAAGAATGCACATTTCACAAATATTGTACTGTACAATAAAATGCCAAGTTATGCGAGTTGTATTATTTTAGGATTGTTATGAATTTAACAATATTTATAAAAATATTTGAAAATTGTGAAGTTACACAACATAGTTATTGGTATTGGGGACGAATTAAACCTACAATGCATACTTCATACCTGTTGATTTTTTTTTTTAAATAAAATCTTTTCTTTTTTAATAAAATCTAATATCATGTAATAAAAATTATTACATATGTGTTTGAAGAAAGACAAAATGAGTATTAATATTTTGTACATTCATTAAATGAGGGCTCTTGATGTCAACATTGAATGTGAACACTGAACAATTTGTTAGTCCTACGGTTTTTCAATAAAATAACTTGAATAAATTTATTTAGATCATCCATCAAACACACATGCCACCGTATAACTAAGGTATTCTACAACAAAACGGCATCAAATCATAAATGTAGCTGTATTTTGTAAATGAAGCTGTGACGACGTCTGATAATCTGATGCGGAACTTCCTGCATATCTTCACAATAAGAGCTGAAAGCCACTTTGAACTTCAAACATACCTCATTAAAACTAAATTAACTTGTAAAAATACAACAGTCTTAGTCAGTGGTGTCCAAACCTCTAGAGCTGCAAGTTAAAATCATGTATCTTTGAAAATGCAAAAAATAACTTTGGCATAAATTCTTTTTACCTGCCCAGCAATAAATGTGACATGTAATGTTTAATGAAAAAAGTAGAAAACAATAAATTATTGTAAGTGGGAAAAGTATTTTTCAAAAATAGATATATTCGGTTTCCTAACTATTTTAACAAAGTTTTTTCCCCCTTAAATTTTGTTGGTTATTACAATGTCTTTAGATTCCTCTTATCAACAAAAACAAGAACTTTCTTTAAAAACAAAAATCTTGCTGTGTTTAGCGAAGTTTAATGATTGTGTCTGCTCTGGAGTAAAAAGTCACCATGTTGTAACAACATTAAAAAGAAATAAATAAAAAAAACGTGTTACACCGAACATTTTCCCTTTAAGTTACAGTTGTAAAATGATATTAATGTCATCCTAAAGTAGCGTCCATCTGCATAAGCATAAGCCTAATTAAAGTGGAGATCTCTCACACTGCCTTCATCAAACCTTTCCAGCCACCCTGATTGGTGAGGTCTCAGCCAATGAGGGTGGGGCAACATGGAGGCTAATTAGCATACCTATGCAGCCCGATAAAACTCCCGCAGCTTCACCTGAGCGCCAGACCCAAGGAAGGAAAACAGGAGGAACCTGACTGGTCCTCTCCTCTCACCTCGCTGTGGAAGCACGCAGGGCCAGCTGCCGCTACCACCTGGGTTCTTGTGCGTAAATGCGCACAGCCGAACCAGAACTTTGCGCTCTCTCAGGTGGATCCAAGGCTCAACCCGTCGGCCGGCTGGTGATTCCCTCACGCCCGGTTCCCGCCGACCCGTGTCCGCTCCGAGCCAGAGTTCCGGGTGCCCCATGAGGCTGGAGGCCGCAGCCAGGATGGACGTGTTCAGGAAGCTGTGGAGGGCCAGGAAACTGATCGTGGTCGTGTTCATCCCGCTGTCGCTGCTGCCGCTGCCGCTGGTCCACCCCACCAGCGTGAGTACAGTAAACCACTTTACCCCCAAAAGCATCCAAACAGGTGGAGCTTTTCAAAATAAAAGCGTGCCAAGGAGTTAGTTTGCATATCGTCGCCTCCCTAAAATAGTGGCATAAATCATTTTGTGCCAGAAGTATTTATTTCTTAATTTTTTTTTTATTGTATTTTTGCCTAAAACATCTTCTGGAAAGGGGAAAAATTGTGATTTTAATTTAGGAAGGTGACCACATGTGGATGGATGTTTAATATATACACTGAATGACCGGTCAGAATTAGTAACACATGAGAATATTAAAGTCCAGGAATGTAACATTTTGCAAATTCCTCTGGAATTAAGATTAAGCTGGTTTAGGTTATTAAAAGTCTCAATAAATCCATAATCTAGGATTTGATAACTACCTGCTGCTGCCTGTGTGTGTTCCTCCTGGTGGCCGCACATGGCTCCACAGTCCTGATGGGAGCTCCGTTTCTCTGAGTGTGTGTGTGTGTGTGTGTGTGTGTGAGAGAGAGAGAGAGAATCAATCAAAAGGCACACTGTCCCTCTCTTTGTCCTGCGCTGTCCCTCTCCTCAGCTGATGAGTTGTGTGTGTGTGTGTGTGTGTGTATTGAGGGGAGACGTCGCGACATGGTGATGAGATGGAGATCAGTTCTGAGCTGAAACTTGAGCTTATTTAGGCGAATGTTTGCCTTTTTTTTTGGTCTTTAAATAATAATAATAATAATAATAATAATAATAATAATTGTGTTGCTCCAGATGAAACATTCCTGACAGATTTTCAGACTTTGTTCCAGAAGAGATGGATCTGGTTTGGTTAGAAATGGTCGATTCCAGGAGCTCCTACTCCAGAGCGTTTGGAACAATTCAACTCCTCACTGTCATGAAAGTCGTTTTCTGGTTTATCTGAAACGACGACAAATTCAATCAAAGTGAATTTCTGATGACATTAACCAGCTCCCAGAGATTAGACAAAGCTCTTCCATACATTCCTGACACTTAATGTGCTGCACTGTGTGAGAACTGGACTGTTGGAATACATTCTATTGGATTTAAACTGGACTTTGAGGAAAAGTTGTAAATAGTTCTGGGTCTTTTATATGTAGATCTGCTGCTGATGTTTATAAAAGACAGTTATTTAATCTGTCTGATAGAAATGGCCTTTATTGTTCCACAGAGGAGAAATTCAGGAGATTGTATGACAAAAATCTCGCCTCAAGACAATGAGTTATTTCAAAACTAGGTTGAGTAATTTTGACTTTTTCAAGTGTTAAAATGACTCAATTTCTTGTTGAACCAACTCTGTAAAGAGTTAAATTAACACCAATTCTGATAAGGACCAAATAGACTCGGCATAGTGTTGATTTAACTCTGCAGAGTCTGTATGAAATGTATTTTACTTATCGTGCTGCACAGATGATCTTAATGAAATCGAGACAAACTATCTAGATTAAAAAGAAAATGTTGCCATGGTGACAACGACTGGGTTTGATTACGTTTTCAGTTGTTTTGTCTTCTCATCTTGTCCGGATGGCTCATGGCCCCAAATAATCTGCCTAAGCACTTGGCATGTGGCCAAACATGTTTCCAGTGTTTTTGTTTTTTTTTTGTCTTAGAAATAATTTGGCATAAACGGCATCTAAGGCTTTCTGTGTCACTCATTGACCAACGGAAACCTTTGCAGTTTTTATTCCCTTCTTCTCATCCACTGACTGCAGGGTTTTACCCCAGAAAATCTGCTAAGCCCGGCGGTATGGCCGCTACGGCGCCCCGGCCTGTTTGTGTTGGGGAAAAAAACATTTTAATTTACCAAAATTCTGAGGTTAACGAGTGGGTATAATAATTCAGAAATAATGGCGGGTGAGGAAAACGGGCAGGTGTGGTTCAAAGTACCAAACTATAAACCTAGCTTAATGGGAAAGTTTGGAGTCTTTCCCGTTTTGAAGAGTATAGCAGCTCTAGTTAAATTAGAGAGTAAAGCAATGCTTGAAAATCTGGTTTATTGATATTTTTAAGGGACTGCTAAAGTTAAAAACAGTTTCTTCTTAACATAAGATTTTTCTCCCCTTGTTAGATGAATGTACTTTTTTTTTTTTTTTAGGTTTTTACAGTTTAAGGGATCTACTATACAGCGGGTGTCCTGGTTGTCGAACTTTATTATCCAACGTCCATGTTGTTACGTCAGTGGTGTTGGATGCTTGGCACAGGACGTGGCCATTAAAGCACAAAGTTAAAAAAAACAAAACAAAAAAAAAACTTCATGACAAAGGGGGGAGAAAAAAAAAACAACAATCCGTGCAATTAAGTTACATAATCAACCCACCTCCATGCTGGATTTTGGCCCCCA
>NW_006800223.1:234151-261988 GCF_000485575.1 Poecilia formosa
TAAACAAAGTCCAATTTATTTATTTATTTTTTTTTTACAAATTAGTTTTGTAAATCCCAAACCTTTTTAAAAGCAGTAGAGTCTCCAAGACCTTTTCTAGCCAAGCGTGGTTGGCTAACCTAGAACCTAAAAACAAAAAAAAATCCAGGATAGTGTTGATTTCCTAAATTAGGGTCTTTAGTTTGGTGTAGGACCAGGAAACGATTTGTGTGGATTGTCTATGTTTTCTTTTTTATTGGCATATCTGCGCTGTCTGTGCTTTCTAGGACTAAAAATGTGAAAATGTCAGACTGGATGACTCCAGTATTTGATTAAACAAAGGAAGCTACCCTGATGTAGTATAACCTCTACTACTTTTTATCTGTAAAGTCCAGTCTCAGTGATATCTTAAAGTGTTTGTAATGGCCTTTCCATGTGTGCTTGCCTGCTGTCTTTCTTATCTGGTTTTGCACACAAACTGAAACAGTTTATCATCGATTTCATCACTCGCAGGTTTTTAAACCAATGTGTGCTTTCCTCTGTTCCCATTTCCTCATCAGTCGACTGGATGGCTGTCGGCTGATGAGATAATCAAGGGGATGTTCAGATGGGAATAGTTTGGTTTGATGTCGTTTTCGGTGAATACCTTCCACCCTTTTCAAAAGGTTATTGTGTTGCATTCAAAGACATTCTTCAAGAAAACAGTTTTTATTAGCAGGGAAACCATTCATAGCTGCTTTGTGTCTGCCGTGTTGAAAAGTGTGTTCAACGACTAAAAGCTGTCATGGAAGATGGAATCTTTGAAATTTGTCCCTGTTGATGCTCTTCCTGTTTGAAAAGGAAACGTATATCGGGATCAAAGTTGTGGATTTCACAGTGTCTTCCTGTGTCAGGTTGGGATACGTTACTTTTCCCATAACATCGCCATCTTGCCGGTTCTTAATATGTACTTAAGGATCAATTTAATATCTGGGTATAAAATTCCCAGGTATTAATGGCTCTATGCAGCAGAATTTCCCAAGAAAACGGCCTTTTTTTATCCACTGATCATTTTATGGATGCTACACTATTAACAGAATAATGAGTTGATTGTGTTTTTTCTACAGCAGAATTAGAAATGGTATTTAATGGTGTGAAAACAAATTACATAATCGTCCAACAAGACTGAAGAAAGCTAGCTGGCTTTGATTAGACATAGGCAATCTTCAGAAATTTTTAAAAATTACATTTCTTTTTAAACTACAAATCATTTCTGTTCTGAAAAGTTTGCTTTAAGGAAAATTGTATTGATGCATTTATCTTCATACGACTAAGAATTTCTCATGTTTCCGATGAAACCACATTTAATCTGAAAGCAACTTTTTATCCGTTGGCCCATGTCTAACTTTTGCCATAATCAGACTTTTTTTACTGAGATGCGTCCGGAAGCAAAGAGTTCAGCTTCCACCTTGTGGCCCTAAAGCAAATCAACTGAATGATAACAGAGGATCGTCGATCAGCAATCAGGACCAATAATCAGTTAACAGTGACTGCTCATCAACCTTCTGTGTCTGTTTCCATTTTCTACGTGTTTTTTTTTTTTTTTGTGGCATCTTCATTTCCTCTTTAAACGTTTCTTTGTGATTCACGTGTCAAAACTCGAACAAAAGAGAGGAGCGCTGCCAAAAACAAAGTCTTTGCAAATCTGGGCTGCGTTTAGAAGTGATTTACAGTTTAGTTGCACATTTGCGTGCGAGAACGCTTCTGAGCTCCAATCTTCTCGTTTTGTTTTCAGATTTATCATCTGAGCTCTTTTTAAGGTTTAAAAATCCACAGGAGAGATTTAGACTCCTAAACCCTGCAGACGGCTCAGAAACAGATCGATAATCATTTTGTCAGAATATTTCTTAGGTTGACCACATTTGCACTCCTGGTTGATATTTGTGAAGTGGAATAACATAATATACATTTTTAGCAATAAAATCTGTGGCATTTGTTTGTGTTTAACCCCTTTATTATAATACCTTTAAAATAAACTACAGTGTTAAAAAAAAAGTAGTTTTTTAGGGTTGAAAACAAGTTTGCCACTTTTTTTAAGCTATTTGTAAAACACATTTAAGTGTGTCAGTGTGAAGAAATGTGAAAATTATGAAGGGATGTGAATAAGTACGGATTTGGTTTCAGATGATCTTTTAGAAATTAAAAATGTTGCGAACTGAAGCGATGTTTTTTTATTTTTTATTTAGCGCATAGATGAATGAAACGAAGAGCGGAGAAACAAACCTCCGCCTGACTTTGGCAAACTTCCCAAACATTTACGGTCAGATTACGGCCATTTTTAACAGCTAATCGGGCTTACCAGATGTTTTTAACACTTTTCATAATTACTTAAAAAGAACAGAACTCCCTGATAATGGGTGGTTGTTGAAAAGCTCCCTGAAATCTCAGAACAAACTCACATTATCCTAATCCTTGAAGGTGGTGACGGTTAAGTCTGCGCGGGGCTAATGCCGCCTGCGGAAGCACACTGCGTCACCGCGCCGCCCGGCTCAGAGGAGGCTTGAAGTGAAACACGAGGAAACTAAAGGAAGTCAATCCGACTGCATGGTCATGGTGGGTTTTGAAAATGCCACCTAGATGGTCAGTTGGAGGCTTCCTAGTTTGTTTATCACGTGTGTAAAAATGTTTTTTATGAGAGTAACAGAAACTTGTTTCTTGACTGCAAAATTGGGTCCAAATCCTATCCACAAATGTATCAATCCAGTCCAACAATGCAAGCAGACAATCATTCACACCCAATCAAATTCAATCCTACTTATATAACCTTGCAGATTTAGGTTAGAAAGGCAATTTGCAAAAAGTTTATTTTATTTTTTAATCTAAATAAGCTGAGCCCTAAGCAGGCATGCAGGGAAGGAAAAAAGTCTTTATCTATAGCTTGGTGTAATATACAGTACGTTTGTCTTTATATGTCTGAATCTGAGTTTTATGTTTTGCTTTGAGGTTGTTGGGTTTTTTTTTTTTTTTTTAGTCCCAATTACCTTTTTCAGTTAGGTGTTTATAGAACAGCCTGAATAGTGTACTCTGGGATCTTCGTACTTGATGGTGGCTGAGACACGCGTCAGTCCCTGACTAAAGTCCTGCAGTGTTAGACGTAGGGTCAAACCCTTAAAGCATTGGAGGCTTTATAGTCTTGATGTCAGTTACTTGGTTGTTTGCCACCAGGGTCTCTCATGATGGACGTGTCTTTGTTGTTACCATGCAGATGACTTTGACTACCTGTCTTACTGCCCCAGGGCAGCTGTGACTACTGTCCAGTAGCTCACCACCATCAGCGTGAATGACTCTACAGCAGGGGTGCCCAAGTCCAGTCCTCGAGAGCTACCATCCTGCAACTTTTAGAAGTATCCTTACTCCAACAGACCGGGATCAGCTCTACAGAGGCCTGGTAACGAGCCATTCATTTGATTCAGGTGTGTTGAAGCAGGGATGCATCTGAAAGTTGCAGGATGGTAGCTCTCGAGGACTGGACTTGGGCACCCCTGCTCTACAGTGATGTACTTTGGCGTCCTCTGGACTCAATGAAGCACTATGCGAGTACAGGCCAGTTACCATTTACTCTCTGTCTGTAGGTACTTGGTTGTAAACCTAGTGAGGTTTGCCCTTAGCACTCCGAGACTGAATGTATTAAAGACCTGTAGAGTTGGAAAGGAAGGAAGAAAGAATTCAGAGGAAAGGAATTGAAGCTAGGAGACGATCAAGGAACAACAGCAGATAACCCTTGCTGATTAGTGCATCCCAAAGCGAACCCAGACCATAACGACTCTACTGCCATGCTTCTGTATTGTTACAGAGATGGATACTTGGAAATATCTTTCTCTTTTATCTTCACCTAACATGTCTCAGATTTCTGAACTGAACATTTCAAACGTTGTCTTGCTCCTAACAAGTGATTTATGCTGTGATTTTCTTTGGAGTCGTTGCTTAGAGAAGGTGTACGATTCAAACAGGTCTGGACATGCCGGACATGTTCCTCCTCCCCTGAGTTTATTCATTTAAGATTAATTGAGCCACATCGATATATTACACTCAACGCTTCTCTTACATAAAACTTCAAGCTCACAAAGCATGTGACTGCTCATGTTTAACACTAAAGCATTTACTTAAGCTGTTATCATTTATTTAATCAAGAACAACCGTTTTCTGCAAGATCGATGGGAGTAATTGGTAATCCTGGCATCTTAAAAATATGAGACTTGGAGTCAGTTTTTAGGGCCAAAGAGCCTGCTAACATCCATGCTAATGTTTAAAGTGCTAGCATATGAGAAGCCTGCATGTTGGCATCTGTAATATTGCAATGAAATAATTTTAAATAATCTTCAGCGTAGATGAGGAACTCTGACTTCTCTACTCTTAATGTTGCTAAACGTTACAGTAGCTGCTGTTTCTACATGGATCTAATGGATTGTTTTGTGGTTTGCAGGAAGCGTGCTGTGCGTACGTGTTGATGGTGACGGCGGTCTACTGGGTCTCGGAGGCCGTGCCCCTGGGGGCCGCTGCCCTGGTCCCGGCGTTCCTCTATCCTCTCTTTGGCGTTCTCAAGTCCAGCGAGGTGAGGCTCATGATCCCCCCACACCAACCAGCTGGAGCTTCTTTTCTCTCAGGCTTTTGTGGAAAAGAAAATGTCAATCCTCAGACTTTAGGAAAGACGATATGAAGGACACTAGGAGGAGAGGAGTGACTTTAGGAAGGGAAGAAGAACTCTAGGAAGCATGGAAGAATAATAGGAGGAAAGGTAGGACACTAGGAAGGAAGGATGGGCACCGATAGAATTTTCTTTTGCATATTTATCTGACTGACCTAGAGCCCATCATCCTAACTAACTAACCCTTATTACATAAGCATGGAAAAAATGATCATGTTAGTTGTTCTCATACCAACTTTCCTTTGCTCTTCACGTTCCTCATTAGCCTTACATAAACTTTGATCCGAACGCCTCGTGTGACCGGGCTGGCTCTGTCCAAGCGGTAAAGAATCTGCCGCTGCACTGCTACACTGTAATCTCTTTCAAGTATTTTCTAAAAATATGCTAGCAGAGATTTATGCAACATTTCAAGACTTTTATTGTCCTCCACGCTTGAGCTCCACAGGTTAAAAGTAAAACTTTACCTGCCGTTAGGAGTAGCATTAGCGGGAACGTTGACCTGGTTCTTGGAGGTTTCTGCGGTTTAGAGGGCCGTATTAAAAGTACAGCGAGAATATGTTATAATCCTTTCTGACCTTTTACAATTCTTTTGTTCTGTTTCGCTTGAATAAGTCAACATGTAGACTGAAATGGTGGCAAGTTTTAGCTGGAGAAGCCAAGCATGTCTCACTTTGCATGTCCACTTGTCCACCTTTTCTTCTTCTCAGGCTTGTCCACCTGAGAAGAAGAAAAATCATGTCGGTAGATTCTCTCTTTTGGCATATTGCAGCTAAGTCAATATTAAGCTAAACCATATAGCTGGGCAAATCAATACAAAGGGACAAAATTGAACCAAAATGCCATTAAATTATTAATTAAATATACCATGAAATATATAGATGTTTAATGAATTTATCTAATAGACAATATTTTTACGTCATTAAATCATTAAAATGCCTATAGGTAATTAAATATGTAGTTAATTATTTTATGGTTCCTGTTGTTGCTGCATCAATGTGAAATCACCATTGGTCAAACTTGCTCATTCACACCGAGAGGCGGGGCTATGGGAGGGGCTGTGGGCGGGGCTATGACCATCAACCAGAGGAAATGACTGATAAAGTCGACGAATTCATACATTTAATAACTTTTTAAATATTTAAACAAAGTCTATATATACAAAGTCTGTGAATTTAATTCAGCTTTTTTTTTTCATTTTATGGTACATTTAATTAATTATGTATTTATTTAATTTAGTTAGGTTTTTTTTTGGAAATCATTTACAATTGTTAGGGTTTTTTTTAATCTATATTGCAGCTTAACTGTAATAATTTTCCTAATTAATTTCAACTTGACACAAAAAGTAAATCTTATGCCATAAGAAAACCTGTTGATTTACATTTAGCAAGAGCCTGTATATCTTCTTTAAGTCTATTGTGGCAGCAATATCAGAACCAAGGACTTAAAAAAGCTAAAAAACAAAAAAACAAAGTTATTTCTGTTTTGGGGACGACTGTGAAACATCCGAATGAATTTTTGTAATGAAGAATTAAACAACAAAAGTGTATTCAGTCAGAGGCTTCTTCCAAACCGCTGTAATACTGTGAGCTGCAGGAAATCCTTCTTACAATAACGTTTAATTTCCCTCTGAGATGAATAAAGTATTTTTGAATTTGAATTTTATTGAAAGTGTGCCAGATTATTAGTAAAATAAATACATAAACTCCTCCTCTCTGCCAGTACAAAGCAATTCTTCTCTTGACCTGAGTCTTGGAACGGCACCAGTAGTTCATTAGTGAATCATATTCATATTTTTTTTTCTTTTTTGCATTGTTTTTGATTTTTTAGTTTTTGTCCTTTTCTCCTTTAGAAACCACTTCATCTTAATATTTTTAATGGTATTCTTAGCAGAGCGCTGTTTCACCTCCAACTTTCATGGGATAAAAATCACCACTGTGAAAGCAAAACATTAGCTGTTTATCTTTATTAAGTTATCAGAAACATAAACCAGTTTAAGATGTTTAGTCAGACATTTTAAAACCATAAATGTGCCTCCTCAAACACTGTTTTAAGATGGCTAATCAAGAGCAGTTGGTCTTTTTGTCTCTTCATTGTTAACATTCAGCTCTTTAGCTGAGGTAAATACTTCGGCCGCAGGAATTAATTAGTCATATTAAAGTTCTCTGTTCAGTTCAGATTGGATTAGTCTTTTTTTAGATTTTAAAGTAGAGTGGGTCCAAATTTGTTGAAAAACTGTGAAACAACCAGTTAGCTTGGCGGCAACTAGCTAACTAGTTGCTGCCTAGATAGCTAGCTAGCTTCAATGCTCAGCCATGTTTTTTTTTTATAGCACTTGCCCTAAAAGTACTTTTATGCACCTCACATAAAATGCCTCCACTTCAGAGGGGGTGTACTTTTTTTTTCACATTTACATATTCCATGTGAAGGTCGGTGCTTTTGGTACCCTTTGAAGTGAACAGAACAAACATAAAAAGTTTGTGATTTGATGCAACTCGACTGGAGAAAATCCGTCTTTTTTTTTTTTAGGGGAGAGGTTAGGCGATGGGGGCTTACACAGCGCTGGGTGCCATGAACACAGTGGGTGGGAAGTGGAGCAGATTAACAAGAACAACAGTAAATTGTAACTGACGACCCCAACAAGAGAAGGAAATGCTGAAAGACTCCTTCTCAAGCTTCCTTAGATTTCCTCTGCTAGCTGTTTTGGTCCATAATTCAGTTTCAATAGTGTCTGCTTTGGGAACTAACATGACCATTTGTTGTGTTTGTGTATGTTTAGGTAGCAGCAGAGTACTGTAAGGACACCACTCTGCTGCTGATGGGAGTCATCTGCCTGGCCGCCTCCATAGAGAAATGGAACCTGCACAAACGCATCGCACTGCGCATGGTGATGATTGCAGGGGCAAAACCTGGGATGTGAGTCATATACTTAAGATTTTTTAAAGGTTCAGCATTATGTTACATTTTGTTAGTGTTACGTCATGTTATAAAGTTATTCCTTCATCAAAAACATAACTGGAGTGTTTGCCTTGGGAGATTAAAGGATTTCTCACTCATTTCCAAGCTTCCTAGCCTCTGTCTCACAGAGCAACCCTCCCCCACTCAGTCCCTTAAGACTAGCCAGTAGCAATTAGCAAACACTTGGTGCACAGTGAATGTGAACTCCACATTCACTGTGCTCATTATAGGAACTATTTCTCTGTGAAACACTAGTAAAAAACATTGTTAAAGTGTTAATAGAGGAGCCATGTTGTGATGACTTTCTGAAGGCAGAGTTTCAGAAAGAGCAGGAGCTTCTTAAAGAGACAGAGGCCAGATTTCAAGCCGTTAAATTACAAAGTGAAAACATTTGTGAAAGTCCCATGTATGTTCATCTAAATAGTAAAAAAAAAAAAAACAGAAGATGATTTTTACTTTGTGACTCAGGCTGGTGCTGGGCTTCATGTGCTGCACGGTCTTCCTGTCCATGTGGCTCAGCAACACGTCCACCACCGCCATGGTGATGCCCATCGCCGAGGCCGTCCTGCAGCAGCTCATCTGCACTGGCCTGGCCGACTCCCACGACTACTCGGAGAGCGGCGATGCTCCAGAAGAGGACAGCGGTGGGTCCAAGGGTTTGTTTCCATATCACTGCACATAGCGCAGTGAAAAATGTAACCCCTGACAAATTTAAGCTTTTGCTGATGTTTTAGATCTTCAAGTTAATTTTAATATAAGATGATCTGAGTGAATACTAGAAAATGAACCCTGTTTAGTTTGCTTTATCCAAACTCCAGCTCATTTTTCTAGAGGGTCCGGTTCGTTTGCCCAGGTGTGAATGCACAATTGAATTCTGATGCGGACCAAAAAAATGAACTCTAGACCGTTACAAACGCAGGTCTCAGTTCGTTTAAAGTGAACTGTGTTGTGGTTCGAATTCATACATGAACGCCAAGTGGACCAGAGACCAGAAGCAGGAAGCGAACTGGACAGACAGTTTCTATGGTTTTCTGATTCTACACTTCTTTGAGTAAAGTTTTTTTTTTTTTTTGGAAACCGTTTTCTAAAACAACTTTACTGCAATTGACAGCAATTGATGAAATAATCAATTGAAAATGTAGTTTTGAATGAAAATAACCCTGGTTATTTTTGTCTTACATTTAATGATGAAACATTGTCAAATAGATGTGAACAAAAACAAATCGGAAGAAAACTTTCAGGACTAACAAATTGTTTTTTTTTTTTTTTGTTTTTTTTAGCTGTGTGAAGGTAAATGTGATGCAGAGAACCTTTTGATAATTTTTGTCTGTTATATTGCAGCTGTTTCAACCAAAGAGGAGAACCTGGACAAGAACCAGCTAGAGCTGCTCTATCAGAATGAACAGTATGTGTGTAGAGTCTTGTTTTATATGTCTTTCTCCTTACTGCCTTATTAATCAACTTTCTTCTTTCACTGTCAACATCTTTATGCTAATACATTTGAATTTCTACAAGGCTTTATTTGGGTTCCGTTATAGTAAAGATGAATATTGTGTGGTGGATACTACAAGCACAAAATTTGATTTTTTTTTTTTTTTCAATTAAAATTATTTAAGGTGGACCACAGGGTAATGTGTGTAAGTCCCCTTTTGTTTACAGCCAAATTTTCCATCATAATTGATTTTTTTATGTCGATTTATATTGCTGTTTAAAAATATATTTTAGCCATTTTCTGCTGTGTTTGACAATCATACCAATTTTTTTTCCACAATTACTTTCACAAATAATTCCTGTAACTTTTACAAAATCTCTTTTACAAGACATGTTATCTCTCTAAGTAAGTCAGTTTTCTTACCCCAGAGTACTAACATATTATATTATATTATATTATATTATATTATGTTATATTATATATTGGCTTTCTGCATATTTTGGTTCCTACTCTGAAGTGTTATTAGTCACTTATTACATCTTCAATGATGAAATTTACTTTAATCAATATTAATTTGCTCTCTTCTCATAATTAACTTTGGACATGCATTTTTTCCCCCCCATCCGTCTTCTGGTGTTAAATATGTTGAAACTTAATTCATTTTTAAATGACAACATAAAAACTATTTAAATACATTTCTGTACGTTCGTTCATATTTTATGTGTTTTCCAAACTTTTATTGTCTTCATCATAAAACAATTCTGGCTGTATTTAAGTGTGTAGTAAATTTGACAGACTTCTTTTCATTGCACCATTTTGTGTTTGCATTTTGTTTGTGAATCTGATTCAGATTAACTGTTTGTTTTTTTTCTCCTTTCAAGGAATGAACGCTCCAAACAGGATGTCTGTTCCTTCACTGAGGTAAAATACAGTTTAAGTGAAGTGCACTGAAAAAATGTTTAATCGCTTTTAAACCTTCTTCTTATATTACAACCACAAACTTACATGTATTTTTGTGAAATAAAAAAAAAAACATGCATTTAAATTACTGGCCTAAACAGGAGCGGGCCCTGGGGGTGTGGGGCCTTAGGCAGGAGTTGATGTGGGGCCCCTCTACCTATTAACAACAAAACCACCAAAATTTAAATTGTGACTGCCAATGCAAGAATTTAACAACAAAAAATAATTTTTCAGGTTTGCAAAGCAAACTTCCCAATTCCTTTAATTCTTACAGAAAATATCAAATTAATTCTAACAGTATTCCCATTCTCAATAAACAAATCTAAGACTTTTAGATCTATTGTTTGTTAGAATTCAAGCATCTATCGGGGGCCCTAAGCAACAGCTTAGTTTGTTTGCTGCTTTGGTCCTAAGGCAAAACTTTAGAGGAAAAAAAAAAATTCTCATTGTTTAGAACCGGTCATTGTCAGTTTAAGTGAATATCCTCCACACAGCGTGACGTTGCCACCAGCCATATTTCACGCTAAAGATGGATTTTAAATGTTTTTTCTTATTGTGACACATACGTTTTTTTCACTAAATACACATGATCTACTAATGAGGCGACTTCTGCCCACAAATGGCTGACCCAGATTTTATTTTTGGGATTTTAGAGCAAAGGTGACTGAATGCAAATACACTCCACTTTTCTATTAGAATGCAAATTTACAAACCACCTATTCATCCTTTTTCCTTTCACCTCCCAATGAACTTTGTGTTCACCTACCCTGTAAAGTTTGTGATTGTAATTTAACAAAACATGGGAAATATGAAATGATCAATGGATAAAAAGATGCAAATAATAACATACACAAATTTCTCCTTTCGCCCCTTAGGGTCAGGCGGGTGAGCCGAACGGTTTCGGTCTTCAGCCCGTCTTGAACAAGACTTTTGTTCGACAGAGCAATGGACACCTACCGCAGGTCGGGGACAAAACGCAGCCCCTTTAAACTCTCTCAGCGGCTCCCCGCAAATCATAGTGTTGAATTCAGACGAAGCATTCCTGTGATTCCTCTCTAGGTTGCCGTAGAGATCCCAAACGTGAAGCGAGTGAGAGCCAGAAGAGACTCCCAGTACCCCACGAAGAGGGACCACATGATCTGCAAATGCCTGTCACTCAGCATCACCTACGCAGCGACCATCGGAGGACTGATCACCATCACCGGGACGTCCACCAACCTCATCTTCGCCGAGCAGTTCAACACGTAGGTCCATGTTCTGTTTACAGCTTCATATTCAGAGGCTAAAACAACCTTAGACCACTGTGGTGAGCAGGTGGAGGTTTCAGAAATCAACAATTGAGCTTTAACTGGGAAAAAACCCAGACAGTGAGTATTGATTTTCTTCAATATTAGCAATTTAACTGGTAACAGGTGTGAGGAATTTTTATTCTTAACGTCAAAAGATCTACTTAGCTTAATGTTTGTCACGTTAGCCCAATAGCAGGTTTTGATTTTTCTTTTTTTTATAAATTTGAATTTAACATGTGTAATTCAAAATCTTAAGACTTTTTTTTTTTAGTCAAATGTTTTTTCCTAATTCATTTTGTTGAGAGAGCAAAACGATAATTTGCTTTTATTCTGATGCCAACAGATTTTTATCCAAAATTTCCTGATATTTCAAACAACATGGAAGCTAAACAAATACAGAAGCTGTTACAGTAACAGCAGCTCATAATGACCAGAGATGCCATCATTCCATTTGGTTTTGAACACATGTGCAGCTAGGTTTGGCGACCGAGTTGCTGTGATTTAACACTCTGTGTGAAATCAGAACCCGGGGGCCTTGAAGGGTCTTAAATCAAACTAATCAGCCTGTACAGTCCTAATAGAGCCGATTTTCTCCAGCCAGTGTTTTTAAGCCCCACAGAATGGCCTCCTTCATGTCAAAGCTCAGTGGGCAAAGGTCATGCCTTTTATTTTCCGCGCAGTTGGGTTTTTGTGTGTGTGTGTGTGTGCGCGCGTGTGCATCTGTGTGTGCGTGTGTATGTGTGTGGCAGAGGTAATCCTAAGAGTATATTTCCGGGAACGGGACTCTTTTGAGAAAGTTAACTCTTTGCTAAAAACAAGACTCGTGATGGACATGTAGAGAGTGCAGTAGCTCTCAAAAGTATGCAAGTCCCGTTTTCTGTGACCAAAAAAAAAAAAAAATGACGTGGTTGCAGAAATGCTTAAAGTAAAACTTTATCGAGTTAGTCATATTCAGACACTCTGTCTTCCAAAAGTTCTCCAAAGCGATCAGATTGTGAGGATATCACCTTTATTTTCAGCTTTCTAAAACCAAGCTATTGGAAAACCTTGATTAAATATCTGAGGTACATTCAAAGAAAAGGAACCCCAGAGCATGTTGCTGCCACCACTGTGTGGCCATGTGTTTCTTGTTGTTCAGTGCCATGTTTGTATCGTTTTGTCTTCTTTGCTTGCTGGAACCAGATGCAATTTATTATTGCGCCGTCAATTTAATCATGTCACTCAGTCCGATTGGTGCAAGGTGATATTCAGGAAACGTTTCAGGAATTTCTTTAAGAATGTGGACTTTGGACATTCCTAGTGTTGGGGATGTCTGTGCTAGCTACATGTTTAGCATTGAGATGCTAATACCTTCGCTGCTAAGCTAACTCCTTTTAGCACAACAGTAGTTGTTTTTTTAGCATCCAATCATACTGTTTTTAGAAGCAAACATTCAGCCATAGTGGACCTTGGGGAACATCTGTCGCTTTCAGCAGATGTTGTGTGTGCGTCAGATTTACGGATGTACCAGAAACATGCGAATACAAAGGTTCCGCTTGAAACTTTTGTGTGCAAAAAAATAAAAATCATTCATGCTAAAATTTGTAGCGCATTAAAATCTACTAATTAATTAATCGAAATATTCTATTTTAAGATCACTCTTGTCCTTGTTTTGTCCTGACTATAAGTGAAGATGCTGGAAATATTATTAACCACAGGTAGCGTAGCTACCGCTCATAGCTGCTTGACAGAACCAAATTTGTTTGAATCCAACTGAAGTTTTGGTTTCAGTGAAATAAATCCGGTTGAGTCTGCGGGTTTCCAGTGACTGACTCCACCTGTTGGAGCTCAGATTTGTGAGACCATCAGCTGTCAGTCTCAACAGGCATGACTCGGTTTGGAAACGGTTCGGGGTTTGATTGTTGTTTTTCATTCATATCAGCTGAACTATGACACACCTGCTTGTTCTCATCTGTCCTTTTAAAACGCTAAAAGTTCCCTCCCCGTCTCTCTGTCTGGATTTTTTCCCCTTTTCCAGTCGTTATCCGGAGGCGAAGGTGATCAACTTCGGCACCTGGTTCATCTTCAGCTTCCCCATAGCCATCATCATGCTGGTGCTCACCTGGCTCTGGCTGCACTTCCTCTTCCTCGGCTGCAAGTGAGTGCACTTATTTCTTTCGTTCGTTCTTTCTTTTCTTTTTTTTTTCTTCTTCTCACGGTCAGACTCATCCAGGTGTGTGATTATTAGTGTTGCTCACGCTCGCATCTTATCATTACGGTAATCCGTTGGTGTCTCTGTGCTCAGCTTCAGAGAGACGTGTTCGCTGAGTAAGAAGCGCAAAACCAGGAGAGAAATGATGTCTGAGCAACGGATCCAGGAGGAGTATGCCAAGCTGGGCCCCATCAGGTGACTGGAGAGGCTCGTGTGGAAAAATCTTTGTTTTTATTGGGATTTTTTTTCTTAAGTGACGCATCGACACAAAGTAGCTCAGAAATGTTAAAGTTAATCGTTTTTTTAAAAACTCAATTTTCAAGTCTGGTTGCAGATCCTCCAGCTGGATTTTACCTTTTTTTTTTTTTTTTTTTGTTCTCAGTAACTGTGTTTCCATTAACAATATAATTGTGCATTTTGACATTTTGAAATAAATAAATTCGCTTAATAGAAACATGGCAATTAAAAAAAACTTTTCTGATTAAAAAGGATGACATTTTTTTTCTTTCCCCCGTATCAAAATTCTTTTATTTTGCAAAACATCAATTGAAACACTTTTTTCTCGTCACACACGAGTCACATGATCAAAAACCGGACGATCATGTGACTCCACAAAAAGAAGACGGCAGGAAGTAGCTGGAGGATCGTGGAGAAGCTTGTTTTTTTTTTTTTTTTAATGACTTCTTGCGTGAACAAACTTATTCACATGAGATTTTAATTGTTTTTATTTTATTTTATTTTTTTCATTTTTTTCATTCCACTGCAAATATACCATCAATTTCTTTGACATTAGCAGAATATTGACAAAGGTTTGGACACATTTGTAATCAGAAGTTAAATCCAACTAAACCTTTCTTGTTTCAGCCAACTTAAAATTACAAAAATGACAAGAACGAGAAAGCAGTTGGTTTCAGGTGTGACCTTAAAACACAGTTAACTCAGACGAGTCAGTTAACCTGTCAGACGTTTGTGGAGAGAAACCCAACAGGTTTGACCCAAGTCAAACATTTTGTACAGTGATGCACATCATTCCTGATACTAACCAGATGAATGTTTGAATTCAACAAAAGTAACAACAATTCTCTAAAAACTGGCAGCTTCCTGGAATTTAGCAAATAGAAATAACGTTAGTAATACTAACTAAGCTAAAATGCTGCATTTTGTTTGCACTACTTTATGCTGCTCTTTCGCAAAAAATACTGTTTTTAATATTTAGTCACTTTTCTAGTTGTAAAGGTGACAAATTTTGAAATGGAGGAGTTGAAACGTCTGTATCCAACTCGTCTGAGGTCACACCCACACGTAGCTGCGATGCCCACTGGTGCAACAGTTGCTGACATGCTTTTTGTGGTTGCGTTGCAGCTACCCTGAGGTGGTGACTGGGATTTTCTTCATCCTGATGACTCTGCTGTGGTTCACCAGAGAGCCTGGCTTCGTGCCCGGCTGGACGTCGCTCTTTGAGAAGTAAGCGGCTCCGGACGTTGCAAACACTCCTCCTGTGGTCGTACTTAGTGGCTCCACCATCCGCGGCGAAAACAATCCAATTAGCACCGTTGCGGGATTCGATGGATTTCTGTTTTTTGTCTCCAGGAAGGGCTACAGGACTGATGCAACCGTGTCCGTCCTCCTGGGCTTCCTGCTCTTCCTCATCCCCGCCAGGCGTCCCTTCTCATCATCCTCACCCAGCTGCAGTAACTCTGGTCGGTTCCCGTGCAACAGCAAAAACTTTTTTTTTAATTTTTATCCAGTGGTAAATCATGCAGTAGAATTTCCTTAAGAATATACAGCAAAGAATTACACAAATATGTTAAAAAACAAACAAACAAGGTAATCAGCTTTGTATTATGATTGTTTTGTTTCTTGTGTTTTTTCTTTTACCTTCAGAAGACAGTTCAGATCCTGACCCTCTCGCCCCCATGATCACTTGGAAAGATTTCCAGAGGTTGATGCCGTGGGAGATTGTGATCCTGGTGGGAGGAGGATACGCGCTCGCCGCTGGCTGCAAGGTAGAATACACACGTCTCTGCTGATGTGGCAACACAACATGTACAAACTCTGCCCATACAAATCATGTAGCCCTGCCCATCAGTCAGCCTGGGTTTTCCGTTTATTTTTTTCCGATTGGCCAGATTTGTATTTGTGGGGTTGTTTAATGAAGCGTACCTGCAGGTGTCAGGCCTGTCGGTGTGGATCGGCAGGCAGCTGGAGCCCATGAGTGGCCTTCCGCCCTGGGCCGTCACCCTGCTGGCCTGCCTCCTGGTGTCGGCGGTCACAGAGTTTGCCTCCAACCCAGCAACCCTTACAGTCTTCCTGCCCATCCTGTCAGCTCTGGTACGTATGTCGGCTCCTCCACTTCGCATGCCATGAAAATCTTACATTAAGTCCTTGACTTTCGCCGATAATGAAAAGAAACGCGGCTAAACGTAGAACTGCTGCGTTAGGAGTACAGTCTATAGAAAGACGGAGAGTAAACAAAGTTAATATCAGTGATGGCTCCATCAACGTTGTCATCTATTGATTGATTTATCTGGAGAAGGGACACAGTTAACACACTAGCAGGGAGTGAAGAGAACTTTGAACAGGAAAGACAAAGTACTGGTAGTCGGAGGCAGCCATGCTTCGACTGATGGCTTAATACACAAATGAGACACGGCTAAGCTAGCAAGCTAGCTAGGAGTACCCTCTCCCCCCAAAGTAATAATATAGAAAACACAACATAATTGATGAAATATTAGTGGTTTTTATTAGATTGCATCTCGGTTGCACTAGATAATGTTCAGTAAAACTCAACCACCATGCATTTAAATAAACAATCCCAAATATTTGTAGAACTCTCATAACTGTGGTTGTGAATCCATCTTAAAATACAAAAGCTTCCTCTCTTAATTTTTTTCATCTTCATTCTTAAATTATTTTTCATCCTCATGTTGTAATCGCCACCTTGCCTCGTCTTCCTTCGCTCCGTTTGATCTCCAACCAAAAGCCACTCTCCCTCGCTACCCCCTTGTAATGTTCCCTCACTGTATCCGTGTTGTTCTTCTTCACCCCATGGTCCAGTCGGAGACCCTGCTCATCAACCCCCTCCACACTCTGATCCCGTCCACCATGTGCGTGTCATTTGGGGTCATGCTTCCAGTGGGGAACCCCCCCAACGCCATCGTCTTCAGTTACGGCCACGTGAAGATCAGCGACATGGTAGGTCTCTGACACACACTCTGTGTGCACCTGCAGCATCAAACGGCTTCAGATTTGTTTTGTCTACAATCAAAGAATAATGTTTTATTTTCTTTTAGAACTGAATGTTCCTGTTCTTTATTTTTTCTCCCCCCCCAGTCTTTTCAGGTCAGTTAATGTGTGTTTATTTTAATCTTCCTGTCCAGGTGAAAGCAGGGTTTGGAGTGAACCTGATCGGCGTGGCGGTGGTTATGTTAGCCATCACCACTTGGGGCGTCCCGCTTTTCAACCTGACCGAGTTCCCCGCCTGGGCAGTGGCCAGAAACGTCACCGGAGGCTTATAACCAACGCCGGGCTAAGGCCCGAGCCAATAGGAAGGGGTTGGGGCAGGGGGTAAAATTAGAAAGAGAAGAGGTTTTTATGAAGAAGACAAATAAAACATGACAAAGTCAAAAGGATCGTCTTCCCCAGAAAGAGACTGAGAGAACTGGCCTTATGGAAAGGAAGACGAGAGAAAATGGTGGAAAGCTAGCTTAGCTAGAATATTAGCTTCAGTTTAAGTTGGCCATATTGTGGTCGCTCTGGGGAAAAACTGAACTTCAACTAATTAACTTTACCTCTGTTGCTACAAATACACTGATTCTTTCAAAGAAGCAATACAAATTAGAAAGCTAATTGAGGCAAATTAAGAGCTCATATTGTATTGACATTTCAAGTATATAACAGAACTAAGAGGTTTTTTTTTTGTTTTTTGTTTTTTACAAATTCACCATGAATGAAATGTGTCTTAATGTATTCTTTGTACTCTTGTAGTAAACGTTACAATAGAAATAAGCTAACTAGCCACTTGTTAGAAACCTCTTTTATGCTTTACCTAAATGTGCATGTTACCGTAGCGCACTGGTCAACTGGTTAAAGAGAGGTTTCTGCTGTGGTTATGGATGTACTGTATCAATACACTCACTGATTAAAACGGTAAAGAGGAAGAACTCAGAAGAAACTGGCGTAATACTGTGGCGGGTATGTTTCTAGTTTGACTTTTAACACTCTGGTACATCTAGAAAACATAATTTGTCCGCAAAAGCCGATGGGGCTGCAGCAAGTGGGCTAGAATGTTCAACTGTTAGCATAAGCTAACATTAATGGCTTTTAGTGGGTCTACAAAGCATCATCTGTGTCTGGTGTACAGATGCAACTACAGCAACAGTTTTTACCTTGATGAAGTCATGATACGGGCTAGTTAAGTCTGAACCGACAACACACCAGCATTCTGATTCATGTGTTTTTATGACTGGAGAAGGTACTGTAAGCTCTTTAATGAGGTTAAAATCTTTATTTTTTTAAGATCTGAATGAATTATTTGTTAGCCTCTCATTGTGAAGAGCTACAAGAACTTCTGTCTTAGCTTTATTGACATTTTTAACTTCAGACAGTCCTGCTATTAGCAGAACTCCAGCTACAATGCTAGCAAAGATATGAGAAGCTAGCAACAAGTTTAACAGACTAAATTAACACTGGTGAATGCAAACACCCAGCTCAAAATGATCTAAGCTGCTGGAGAGTGATGCTAACTGTATGAAGTTAAAAAAAAAACAAAACCTACATGAAATATTTAGCGTCTGGTGCTCTTTTGTAGTCCAAATGTCTGCTTTACTGAGAGATGGAGATGCTGCTTTTGATGGACAATCCAAAAACCTGGAGCTGTTATTATTGGAGTTAACCTTCAGAAATTGTACTATAATTTTTTCATTCCTACTCCAGTGATCTTCACTCACCATTTTGACTGTTAACTGCCTGTAGCACCATCGCTCAAATTGTGATGCTGCCACTTCTCCACTCAGGGAACTGCAACCTGGGGCTCTGGAGTCGAAAGTAGTTATTTGGACCTTCCACAATGACTCTTAAAACTTTGGGTAAAATAATGAAGAACCAACTTTTACATTTTTTATTTATATTGTTTTAAATAAGGCTTTAATAGTTTCCGGGTTTTTTTCCAGCACTAAATTTTCATAACAGAATGACACTAAAGGTAGCCATAATTTTTTGTGTTTGTTCTCTTTTTGGAAATGTTTTTTTTAATTTATTTTATTCTCTTTATCTTAAAACAACAAAAACAAATTTTAAGCTGTGGTCCCCGCAGTCTTAAGAGACACACTAAGCCTGAATGCACTTTTACAAGTTTTGTTTTTCTGTGTGTGTCTCACTTCGGGAATTGACGGTCTGATGGGACAAACCTCCCATTTTCCCGCTGTTGACTGTGACATCTGCTGCGCAACTCCTGAGCGGCAGTAGGATGAAACATAATGTTTTCCAAAAATTATAAAGTGTCTTTTTTTTTCTAAAGGTCATGTTACACTTGCAGATCTGAGTTTCATTTAGCTGGACTGAAGGCAGAAATGTAAAGGTAGCTGACCCCTGTTTTGACCATAACTAATCTGTGCAAATTATGTCCAATTCCTTCTGAATGCTTGATTTGGATCTCGACCGTTTTTCCCAGTGAGTGTAGTCAACCTACTGTACATATAACCAAATGTTTTTCTTCTATGTTTGTATCTGTGGATAAAAATCTAATTCGCCACACAAGCCAGGGCTTCCATGTGACCAATCATTTTTTGCAGAGGTTCTAAAGCTGATTTGGAGCTTTGCTTTGCACCAAATACCCAAATTATTTTTTTTGCTGCCTGTTTTATTCAAAACGTCTTGAAGTGCTTTCTGTATCAAGCCTGTAATGCCAAAATGTTGGCTGCCTGTTTTAAACCTGGATTCAAACCTTATAAGCTCATTGGTGCCTTGCTGTGATGTTGGAGAACCTCTGTTCATGGCTTACTTTCTTAAATCTTGCACATTGTTTACTCTGCTTTACGACAAGAATGTATTTCCAGCAGTGATCGTGTATTCTTTGCTAAAAATGATCTTGAAACTTTGCGTTTTTTTTTTTTGTATTTTTGTCTCGTCAGATCTCAATGTCCTTAAGATCGCAGGGAGAAGTATTCGGTTGTTGGATTAGCTCCGTTTTTTTTTTTAGGTGTAGGAAGTACATGACTGGATTATGTGCAAGAGGAGAATTTATGTGAGGCAGCAGAGTCCATTCAGCTCTGGTTGACTGAAAACTGAGTACGGGACTGTATTGTGCAATAGTTTAATCAATCATCAAATCACAATAACTCTCGTGGTGGCAAAGTCAGGTTTATCCAAAATCCTCCACTGTACTGAGCAGAAATGCAAAAATATATGCTTTATATTTTCACAGAAAATACAAAAAGTTAAGATGTAATTTGTGATCGTTTTGTACTGCCAGAGACCTTAGAAGTCTGAATAGATCTACAGTTTTCTTTGTGGTTTGTAGATTTCTACAGGGTTCCTACACATTTATGGGGTCAAAATTTCATCTTCAAAGTTCTTGATCAGGTTAACTTCAAAATGTGGTGCTTCCAAAGATCAAGCTAAATGTAAAGGATGATGGACAGAAGGGTTGACTGGAGCATGAGTGGAGGGATGATTGATGCAGTGATGAGCGGATTAGTGTATAAAAAGTAGGACGAATGGACAGTTGGACTGACCGGACAGAGGGGCGGCCTTACAAACGGATGGACCGATTGACGGATACATTTGACACCAAGAACTTGTATCAAACTCCAGACTGTAGGAACCCTGTTTCTAGCAACAGTTTCATTGAAGACTTTTGACCCGGAGGCCACACTCCTTTGTAAATACACACTGATTTGTAATATAAACACAATGTGTTTTTTGGGGTTGTTTTTTTTTGCCCGTTTCTAATGACCTGTAACATTCTCAAATCAGCTGTTTTATTCTAAAAGGGTATTCATATCCACCTGTTGCGCTAGAGTTGGAAAACAATATACATGTACGACAATAAAAGCCATCAAAATCACCCTGTTGGTTTGATTTACTCCAAAACATTAGCGAATGTTGATGTTTTTTCAGAGTGGTCATAATCCAGAATCTTGAATGCTCTGCGACAGGAACAGTTGATCCGGTCATACAAACCACACAGACACTTCTGGGTGGATTCCATTGATCTTAATCTTCCATTAAGACCAATTTGCAACAACAACAAAAAAAAAACAGACATAATTTTTGTATTTCTAAGTAACAATGTCCAATAACTTGCCAGGTTCATCTGATCACATAAATAATGGTAAAAGTGAAGGGTTTTCCTATTCACAATGAAAACTCCACTCAGGAGCTCATGTGATTAAAAGTCTTTCTCCAGAGTTCCTGTTCGGTAGGAGTTAGTTTACTTGTGGGCCTTCAGCAGGTGTGAAGCCTTCTCTCTGCATCTTATCTTTGTACTTCAGGAAGTCTCTCCTCTTGGTGAAATATTTCACCTGCCAGGAAGAGAGGAGGGGGAAAAATTAAAGAGACGAAACAAAAGCCCCAATTCTGCAACGAAGTCATCCTGTGCTCTTCAAACTTTGTCGAAGTGTAGTTTGAGTCTTTTGCACAGAAAACGATTCAAATTGTGATCAATTTGGATCTCACAGATTTCTGGTTCATCTGTCCATTCAAAGATAAATGATTCACACCAACATACCTTCATGAAGTTTGGTTTGAAATTGGCAGTTTTTAATAACTTTAAACAAGGTTAATCTCCATGAGTATTAGGGCCAGGCTAAGAACTTGTTTTTTAATTACAAGAAAGTTGTACAACAAAGTAATAGTACACGAATAAAGTCAAAATATGAGACTATGATACTCATCTCTTAACTTAAGATGAGAAACAAATGTGCAGATTAGTTTTATTTTTAAAGAAATTTCAAATTTCCTGAGTTTTCGGCCATTTCTGCTTCAACGAGCACAACGAATGATTAAAAACGAGGAAGAACTTTACCCACTGAGCTGGACAATTTGCCTCGAAGTCTCCCTGGAACTTCTGACAGGATTGAATCTTGTCATTGTTGTCGTCCAAACATTGCCAGAGTTGATCCCTGGCGTCCCAGCAGGCCTTCCTCTGCGCTGAGTTTGGAGCTGCCATTCCTGATCACCTGAAGGAGAGATTAGGAGAATCTATGCTTCAGGAACAGCTGCTGGCTGGTGGATAAGTTGTTGAAAAACAGCTTCCTTTCCTTTCATAATTTGAATGTATTTTTAGACTACTTTCTGATGAAATATACTTTGAAAAAAATTTCTTACACCGCTGACAAATTAGTAAGTAATAGGGTAAAGTATCAGCTGTCAATTTAACTTCACTGTTACTTACCGAATAAAAAGCTAAAGAATAATAAGACGACTCCGCGGTTCCGACCCACTTCTTCTCTTCCCTTCGTTATTCCATTAAAAAAGGCTTTGCTTCAAAAACAACGTATAGTACACTTTTGTAACGACATGAAGTGGATGGACGATGTGAAGGACAAGCGCGACAACAACAGCACTTCCTCGTCGCGCGGTAATGACGTATACGTGCAATTACGGGGTTGGGCCAGGTGATGTCGCTGTTATACAACAAACTTGAACACGGAAAATGAAAATTGTTAAATTGTCTTTGGAAAAAAATGTATTTTATTTATCTACTTTTATGGAAAAACTTAATTTCAATATGGTTCTATTTCATGTGCTACTTTATTACCGTAATACTCACCAAAATGTTTTCTTTGTGCAATCATTTCAGCTAATTCAACCTACAAACTTACATACTTATATATATATATATATATATATATATATATATATATATATATATATTTAAATTGTCTTCATGGAGAGTGAAGTGGAACCACAGTCAAATTAATGTTTAAAAAAGTAAGAATGAGAAATGAACTGGTGAATATTTAGACTCGGGTGTTGTTGAGGCTCACGTTTTCTTAATTTGATGGAAAAAAAACAAACAGTTTAAAGTCAATGTTTACAGTTAAGAAACTGACTTTTTAAGGTTTAATTTTAAAAAGAGAGACTATTTGTGAAGTAAAAACAATCTCCACTTGTTTTCTCCAGATATGAAAGAGAGTTAAAGTTAACCAACAAGAATCAAGCTAGCAGAGGAACACATTTTCAGGCGGTAACAATGTGAAGGCAGAGCAAAGTTTTAATAACCACATATGTCTGCATAATAAGACAGTGTGTGAAGGCAGAGTGAAAATGTGCATTGCTGATTAACTCCTTTGGTCCCTCCTTCAGCTGCAGTGATTGAGAATAGCCCCACTGGTTGCCATGGAGCCCTGCAGCAATCCATCTCTGTCTGTGGGCTTCCACTGTCAGAAGAGAATAAAAAAAATACACACACACATACGCACACACAGATATAAGGATGAGGCGCTCACCCTCTTCTCAAAAGAGTGTGTTTTGCCTCATGTATGTATGTGTGAAAGATTTGACAGAGTTCCTCTGGTGTCTTCAGGAGCAGACCTCATTTTCTATTTATGCCTCACTCTGCCTGCTGACCTCCCTTCAGATTTGTTGTACACATGTACAGAAATTTAAGACCTAATATTTTGAAGCCAAAACGACTTTATCTTCCCTTTAAGTGAAATATTTTTAACTGAAATCAAATTTGCAAAGAAGAAAACGGAGGTTGATGATCATCCGTGTCGTAGTCCTACTCCTCCTTTGGGATGTTGCGTTGCTCCCACTGCACACCTCGCCACTGTCTCACTGTCCTTGCACAAGTCCTGTAGCACTCTCTGCTCTGTCGCATAATATTCTTGCACAACAATGCTAGCTGTTTTAAGTCTTTCATTTGATATTTTACAGACACAGACTGTTGGCCGGAGAGAAGTGATTAACACAGACGTCACGGTTGATCCACCATTAAACATTTTCATCCAAATACTGCAGCCTGCAGTCACCTTCCATGCATTTCCTCCAACAATGCAAATGCCATATAATCTCATATTCATAATGTTTTGACATATTAATGGAGGATAAGCACATGATGTATTCATGAAAACGTAGAAGCCATGCCTGAGGAAAGTGTGAGTTAGCTACAGGTCAAGATGTTACAAGCAGACCCTTAATTTCCCGTTCTTTGAGCAGATCCTTCTTGAGACTGAGGTGTGGGACGTTCGTAGGACAAATCCCCGACTCAGATGACTTAGCTGTGCTTAAGGTGGAGTCTGGTTAGCAGCCCCATTTTTACCAGGGGTTAAAGACCCCAACGAGACAAACCCAGAGGATGAATAATCTCTGAAACACAAAACCACCCAATGTTCTCAGGAAGAAAGATGGGAGCCATGCCATTAGTGGCTGCCTGGTGAGGTCAGGGTGTTTGTGCTCCAGCTTCTAATCCTCAAAGGGGCCCCTATGACTGAGCCCGACATTTAGGGACCAGCTCCCTTGCCCAAAGCTTTTGGATTTGTAATTAGTATAACCTTAAGAAGTCAAAGAAGACCCACCATTGAAACTACAGATCCAACACACACTTAAGGATGTGAATTTATGTGTGTGTGTGTGTGTGTGTGTGCGTGTGTGTGTGTGCATGTGGACTCATCTACGTTGCCTCTTTTGGACCTTTTCTGGTATTTTCACTAAGCTACTGAAAACCGGTAGGCTGTAGGGGCCTAGTCATGAGCCCCATCCTAATATGGTGGACCCCAATTTAGATGGTTGGGATTAAGAAAAGTGTTTTTGTTAGGTACAAGTGGAATTAATTAAGTGACTGGAAGTCAATGTAAAGTCCTAATATGGCTAGAAATACAAACTTTTCAGCAATGTCTTACTGCTATGGGAAGATTTACACAAACCTCAGTTGTGTCTGCGTTAAAGGGGCAGTATGTGTTTTCTGGATACTTAGTGCCATTTTATAGCACAATCAAGTAACTATGTTGCCTTCGGTTGTTATAAAAATAGTGTATGTATCAAATTTGACTTACTAGAAGTTTTACTTTGCGATTTAGCGCCTTGAAATTGGGCCTCTGTCTCTTTAAAAAAAATCTTGTTCTTTCTGACGCTCCATCTTCAGGAAGTCATCACAACATGGCTCCTATATTAGCCCTTTAACATTTTTATCAGAGTTGCACTTCCGCAATGAGCTCAATAGATGCCACCAGGTGTTTGCTAATTGCTGATGGCTAGTCTGAAGGAGCTCAGTGGGGAGTCACTGATTTGTAAGGCAGAAGCTCAGAAGACTGGAAACTGCAGTTCTAAGGTAAAAGCTGTGTCTCAAAGGTGGAGCTAGGTCCACCAGACCTGAATGGTTGCCATGGAGATTAAAGGATTTCTGAAAACATGCATGAAAGAATTAAAGCAACACCCCAGGTATGTTTTTGATGAGGGAATAACATTATAACATGATGTAAAGCTTTTAAAATTCTGAAATATTGGCCCAAGTTTGCCACCATTCAAGCGTACACACTGTATGCAGTAATTAGCTGCAGTATTGATCCAAACGCCACATATGTTCTGGACTAATGAGCGCATGGAGAGGTGTTGCTGCACAGCAGCCATTGACCTGCCAACAGCACCACTCTCACCAACAAACACACACACACATCGACCAGTGTTTGTCAGCCCGGTGGTGTCCAGGATACTGACCTCCGATTGGCACCGCTTGAGGTCAATACCATTGTATTGTTCTTTCAGCAGGGATTCACATATACAAATATGCATAGGATCACACAGATAGAAACAGAATTTTGCACTATTATATATTCTTGACCACCTTGAAAAGTATCTTAGACACTAAATACTCACAATCCAGACCAGACTTATTTGAAAGCCCTCTGCAGGTAGCTCAAATGAGAACCATCAAGTTATTGACCATGTTCCAATTGTGGTTTGATTGCACAATCAGAGAGAGAACGGACAGCAGTAACACAGGATCCATAATCCATAGCAGCCTGAGAGCTCGGAAAAAAGACAATCAGTTTTCCGCCGCAATGGGATGTAAAGGCAGTTCGGAGATGGCAACATGATATCTTCCTTCATCCCACCTAAGCATCCACTCTAACTGTTGAAAGCTTTCAACGAGTCTTTCATTTAACAAAAAGCCTTCTCATACATCTTGAACTTTTTTTATGTTTTGCCCAAATTGTCAAAAAGGCTTGACACTGGTGACCAAGAACCAGGCACATCAAGAAGGAGTGAGCAAGTCATTGATTGCAAGGAACACGCAAGGAAGGGAAGTTGAGGTATCAGCAATGAGAAACAGACAATGCATGCCATTCTTTGGGATTATAAACCACTTTGAATTGGCATATCATATAAGATTCCATAAACCTTGTATAACCTTAGACAAGGTTTTCTTGTCTAATGAAATGTTAGACAAGCAAGGCATTGCAGACTTTCAAAGAGTTTTCTCATCGGTTCACATCCGTACATACTCCGCCGCTGCCATCTACTTGCTTCTGCACAAGCCACGTTCTCTTTCATGAGCCACAAACGTGCATTCGGGGCTGCCGGCTTAGACCCGGAAGCAGAGAACCAGAGAGGACATTGTAAGACAAGCGTCTGAAAAAAAAAATGTTGGTCCAACAAATGAGACGAAGCTCCTGTGTGAATTCAAGGAGATTATCTCTTTTAATGTATGCTAATTGATGCACACAGTAATGAGAGCCTTGTGTCATTGTGCAACCGAGGCTTGCCCCACACACACTCTGACACAAACACACACACTTCCAAGCTCCCATCAGCCCTGTTGCACCAGTGAAACCTGTTGATTGCTTGTGGAAATGCGCTCCCTCTCTCTCTCTCACAAGACACACACATGCACGTTCAAACATCCGGCAACCCACAACTGTGTACTCCATGGGAATCCTGAAGTCCAGCCGCTGCCAAATCTCACTCTCATCACAAAAAGCCCGCATTGATTCAGATCCTCTTGGCTCACATTCCTGCATCATTATGTGGTACTGTTTCAGTTTTTTCAGACGGTTCACTCTGTGTGGTGCACAGTTTGAAGGTATCTTTGAAGTCGTATTACCATTCCACCATGGCTGTTCTACTTGCCTGAAGTAACACCCTGGAGTACTGATGCCATCTTGGTTGGTTCTGTGGAAAATTACAATGCTGCGCTTTCTAAATAAAAGATGAATCAAAAAAGTTTCCTACTTTTACGTTTTTCAATTTCCCACAAACCAAGTAGCAGAAGCAGCAAACTTGTGGAAGAACGTGCTCTGGTCAGGGAAGACTGAAATTAGACCTTTTGACCGTCGTGCAGAACATT
The DNA here is from genome assembly GCF_000485575.1 of Poecilia formosa. Taxonomy (NCBI): domain Eukaryota; kingdom Metazoa; phylum Chordata; class Actinopteri; order Cyprinodontiformes; family Poeciliidae; genus Poecilia; species Poecilia formosa. The sequence goes on from NW_006800223.1 coordinate 260,933, forward strand.
AGGCGTGCTGAAGACTGACACTACATGTAACCCTGAACCTTCCACCTCCACATGGGAGTGAAAACTTGTTGGAGTGGATGTGAAAATGGATGGAGCTTAATTCATAGCTATCCTGGAAGGAAACTTCAGCCAATCCAAGTTCTCAAAAGCTCCTTCTCCACAGGCGTGGCTTTAACCGGTTCTTCCTCCTCTCCTCCCATAGTAGACTATTAGCAGGCATTTCTGTTCCTTTAAATCAAGGCTAAAAAGCCACCTATTTAGAGTTGGAACATTGACCAACATATTCGATGTGAATTGACGATTTTGATCATGGCACTCAAAATGTGACGTTTGTTACTGGTTTTTCAATTGGTCACTGTACGTTGTTTTATATTTTTTTTAATTTTTGTGTTTTTTGTATAGGACTTTGAACTGCCTTGTTACTGAAATGTGTTATACAAATAAACTCAACTGATTAATTGATTGATACATGAGCCGATCCTTCTGGAACCTGAGCAAAAACGCATGACAAAAATGCTAAAAGAAAAGGGTTACACACCTTTTTGTATCATGTTCTTTTGTTGAGGTAGTTAAAATAAAGGGGAAATGAAATTTCTATCAATCAATCAAGTCAAGTTTATAAAATTACCCTTTATAAAGGGTAATTTTATTTATATAGCACATTTTCAGCAACAAGGGAATTCAAAGTGCTTTATAACATAAAAACACTTTACAAAGTTGTAAAGAAAACACCATACAGTCAACAACTAAACAAACATTACATTTTGACCAGTGCCTTCACCAAAATTATACACATTTCAGAAAAAAAATCTGAAAGTTCAATTTGCATTTCAGAATTTTATTCTACGTTTGTTCCTTTTTTAATGCTCAGAGTACCCTTTGGCTTTATTTAATATTGTCTTTTTATCACTGCTGTTTTAGTTAATCTATAGATGTTTCTATAGTGCAGAATAGATTTTATTTGGCATTATAAAGGACTATTGGCTGTCAACCAGATGATTAATATTCATCATCTTAGCTTAGGAAAAAATTAAAGCATTTATTAAATAACATTTG